>NC_137053.1:60597779-60627779 GCF_032717465.1 Coenobita brevimanus
TGCGTAATGATGATGATGATGATGATGATGTTGTAGCCGAAATGATGGGAGGAGAAGGAGGAGCAGAACGAGAGCGAGGTGAGGGTGAGATGGGCAAGATGGAGACTGGAAATGCACCGGTATGTGGCCAATTGTATTTATTTTGAAGCCTTGTGCGGACGCCGATGTACCATTCTTAACGAAGGGTTGAAGCTTTGTTTGGCTTCCCCGTAAAATAATAATAATAATAATAATAATAATAATAATAATTAAAGATACGAATGTTCTTAATCACTTCAGTAGCGATCGTTTCTTTATATTTATTTATTTATTTATTTATTTGTTACCCCAGACAGTGTAATTAATCTTCGTCATCTTGTAATGAGGGAGTTAATGAACGGTGTATGCAATTCCTTCAGTTTGAAAATCTTAGAAAAAAAGTTGAGCCCAAAAAGAAAAAAAAATCCTCTTATTGGAAAGTTTAAAAATATACTTGACATCATTGGGGGAAAAAACATGTCCATTTTTTTTTTTTTTTTATATTTCATTGTTACTTTCTGTGACCTCAAAAAAAAAAAAATAATAATAATAATAATAAATAGAATTGTTCCTCCATAATTTGCAGGATTTTATGGCCTCCCTGATGGTTATGTGGGGAGGGATTTTTGAGAGAGAGAGAGAGAGAGAGAGAGAGATTACTGTAATATTTACTTCGCGCACACATACTTAGATTCTCCTCTCTCTCTCTCTCTCTCTCTCTCTCTCTCTCTCTCTCAACCTCACAAGAATACCATCATGTTTTCTTACCCACATACACCTTGCAGCTAATCTCACTTCCTCACTCACACGCACGCACGCACGCACACTCACTCAAATTTATGCGAGGGGTGTAAACTACGAAAATATGCTCCTTCTTTTCTCACGCTTGCTGCACACACACACACACACACACACACACACACACACACACACACACACACACACACACACACACACACACACACACACGTATCACCCCGGGCCCGACATAAAACACCCTCTAAATCTTTTCCACAACTCTTTTAATAATTTTTGTCTTTACTTTGCAAACACATCTCGTCTGACGATGTTGTACTTAGATATTGTGTTTGCTTCTTCTGTTTGAACGCTATTTTTACATCCCTCGTTACCGTGTGAGAGATTGAGTAGGAGAGTGTATGTGAGTGAGGTGGAGGGGGAGTGGGGAGAGGCTGGATAGGAGAGTGTATGTAAGGTGGAAGGGGAGAGAGGATAGGGGGATGTATGTTGGTGAGGTGGGGGGGTGGGGTAAGAAGAGGTGGAGGCAGAGGATGTGGTGGAGGGATGGAGTGGTAAGGGATATGAATCAGGTTGATCTGAATTAGAGGAAGGGCAGCCTGATGGCAGAGGACAGGTTGACATGGAGATGATTTGTTTGTAGCCACCCCCACCGGGTTTAAGGCATCTGGCTGAAGAACAGATAGATATACAGGTAGATAGTTATGGAGACTATTGGGTAAAGAAATAGATAAATAGATAGATAGATAGATAAAAGGATAGTAACCTGTTAAGAAATTAGTGCCTGATGGTTATATACGCCTTCCACAGTGTTCGGAAGGCTGGCTGTGGCACCGGCTTTGTCTTTGATTTGGCCTTATCCCTTCTGCACGATCATTCCTTTGCGCCTTATTCTTGACTTCCTCCAGACGATTGTATACAGCTTCGTGGGCTCTTCTTGTAGTGAAAGGGTTAGAAACAGTCTCTCTTTATGTCCTCAGCATTTTAGCCGCCTCAGAAATATAGTGGTATAATTCAGGTGTGAGGAAAATATTTAACTTCCACTCAGGTGTTCAGTGGGAAGGGATGACAGGAGTTCTCTTTCCTCCTCCTCCAAGGACATAGAATAGGTAGAATAATCCTTCGGCATCAGTGATCAGGACTACGATGGTTAATGTGCACCCTAACCACTCCCAGAGCCTTCCGGGGTCACCAGAGGGGTCATTAGGGATTGGCTGTCCTGTTTGACCCCCAGACTAATATGCTAATCTTACAGGGCCATGTCTCGTGGTGAAGGGGTCAAGGGATGCACTGACTGACCTATTGTATTCATATTCTAATCTTGTTAAAAGCAAAGTCACATTTAAGAGTTTAGTATAATTCACCAACCTGAGTTATAGAGAGTATTACGGTGATTGGAGGCGCATGGATTATTTTTTTATGCTATTTTTTTTAAATCTTCTGGTCCGATTGTCCTCACCAAACTGAAATGTATAGTTCATTATGTAATTTTCTTTCAAGCAGCCTTCATTTTCTCCCTGGGATTAATCGCCTTAAGTGGTTGCCTCACGGGGTTTGCCTACGTTAAATAAGCATCAAGGACGGGACTTCATTTTGCCCTGTGTTTACATGTGACGTCACAGGCTCCTCCTCAGCTGACGAATGTAAACACTGGAGACAGATGGAGTACACACACGGATATATATTTTTTTTCTTGGGGTGATCTTAGCGCCCGAGAAGATTACACTGTGAGTTGATGATGAGAGTGGGACGCTAGTGAAGTTTATTAGAGGGAAAAGAATAATTATGTCCTGTAATTTATGAGCTGTTTGTGAAGAATTTATTGTTGTTTTGGTGTTGGTGTTATTATTATTATTGTTGTTTATTCCACTTCTTGTTTTGTTAGTTGTCTTTTATTTATTGCTTGTGAATTTTATTTGTGGGGATAGATTATATAAGGTGTGTTTTTGCTCTGTGAAGAATTATTTATTTTTTTTAATCCTTCTGTCGTTGTGTTATGTATGCTGTTGCTTTTCTTTCTTTTTTTTTGTTGACATTAATCTTAGCTCCCAAGCAGATTACTCGTTAATTAAATGGAGAGAGTGGATTGCCGGAGAAATTAATGAAGAGAGGAATGAACTTGAAAGTTTATTACTATTACTATTATTGTTTATTATTATTGCTGCCACGATTATATTTATTGGGTTGTAAGGTGTGGGTGTTGGAGAATGGTCAGTGGATAATACTCGTGGACTGATTGTTATTATTATTATTGTTATGTTATTACGTATTATTATTATTATTATTATTATTATTGCTAATTTATATGTTAAGAGTGGTCTCCCCTAAGCTGATTAATACTTTTCATTACCCTTTTCAGTTTCTCTTCCAGTCCCACTTTCGTCACCTAACGGTATTAATCAGTCATTTCCCTGTGTCATTACCACTTCTAGGCTACCCCAGTCCCTCTTTCCTCATCTCCCTTTCTATATTGCTTCTGTCAGCCTCATACGCCGAGTTGTGTGTTGTTGAAGGCTGTAGGCAATTGTGCGGAAGACTGACAACTTGATGTATGGAGAGATTGGTGGTGGTATTGGATGCAAGAGAAATGCCTGGTAGAGGAGTGGTACTTTTTTTTATTATGGAGAATTAAAAACTGGAGGTCGGAAAATTGATACCAGATTTGAAGAACGATAGAGAAATAATAAAAACTTAATTAATGGGACAGGAAAAAAAAAATGAGACGACAGGAGGGTGAAATAAGACAGGAGAAAGATTAAAACCGCCAGTGCCAAAAATGATAAAACGCTTTAATTGTCCGAAAACTTTTGGGACAGCGGTCGTGTTCTTCGTTATTAATTGCGGGGGGGGGGGATGGGGGGTGACACCTGGGGCCCCTTCACTACGGTACCTGAGGCGATTTTCTTAACACCTTTTCCTTAGCGATTGATTTTTACATTTTACACCTTGTCATTGTCTTCTATGTTGTTTATGTCTTTTTGGTGCTGGAGAGGAGCGCCTTCATGTAGTGGCACGGATGTAGGTGCATGGTGGTACTGCCTGGGTATACAAACGTCCCTCCATTCCCTTCCTGTTTCCCTCCCCCCAAAAAAGTTTATGGGTAGGCTTCAGGAGAGGGGCAATTTCCAGTCTTCAGTCCACTGGGTTCACTTTCAGATAAGCCTAGGGGTGCAACTGATAGCCTACTGCTAAGAATGTCAGACTTAATGGTACTGAAGAGGATAAGGGATTATTTCTTCGTTATATATATATATATATATATATATATATATATATATATATATATATATATATATATAAGATGGAGGAAGCAAACACACACACACACATTTTATATGCATGTACTCCTATGTATGTATGTATGTATGTATATATACATATATGTATACAGAGAGAGAGAGAGAGAAAGAGAAGCTGCACTGCACAGACTCATCAGTCCAACCTTTGTTCAGTTAATACAAATCTAATATTTTTATGTTGACTATAATGTGAGACCAGAGAGGAGACCATTTGTGTGTGTGTGTGTGTGTGTGTGTGTGTGTGTGTGTTGTTTATTATGAATGTGATTCCTTTGGGGAAATTCTGAATCATGTTTTGCATCACGTGGTAGGGTAGTATATGAGGGAGGGTGGTGTGGTAGGAGGGGTCATCGCTGAATAGGGACGAAGAGGAAAACATATGAAGGTAGTGTATGAGGGAGGGTGGTGTGGTAGGAGGTCGTTGCTGAGTAGGGACGACGTTTTGCATACTTTAAGCACAAGATACTTTTTTAAAATAAAATATTGTATAGAATTTTCGTAGTCCATTATATATTCTGTATTTTGTGATATCTGTTACTGTGGATCAAATCTCTTTCTTTCACACCTATTCTTCTGTCTTTCTCTTCCATATGATATCTTTCATCTTGCTTCATCATTTTCTCTCTCTCTCTCTCTCTCTCTCTCTCTTTCTCTCTCTCTCTCTCTCTCTCTCTCCTTGTTTCTGTCATACTCTGTTCCTCCCTTCCGTCTTTTATCTTCTTCCTCATTATCTTTCCCTTGCATATCTTTCTCTTCTTACCCCCATTTCTTACTTCTTTTCTCATTTCATTTTTTTTTTCCCTTCCACCTTTCTTCCTTTGTCGTACTCTACTTCTCCCTTCCCTGTTTCTCTCTTCATGCTACCCTTTCTCTTTCCATTCCTTTTTATCTCTGCCTTCCTCCATTTCCTCTTTCCCCATTATTTCTTTATCATCTTTATCTGAATTATCATATAGCTGGATAATCCGACTTTCAGTATCTATTTGTCTATCTATCACTGCATATGTAACTGTCTGCCTATATCTGTCTATATCTGTTTATATCTTTGTATCATCACTTTGTATCTCTATGTCTATCTTTATGTCTGTCTATCTATTTATCCGTCTATTTATATCTGTATTTAAGATATGAGGTTAATTAATCACATTCAGTAAAGGTCATAATTTATTGTTTTGACAGAGGTGAGGTGATAAAACAGCTGGCAAGGCAGTAACGACATCAGGTGTGCAGTACAGGTAAGAGTTACACCTGACCTCAACTCTCCTTAATTACATCAGTCTATCTCCAACCCTCCAACACTTCTCCATCATAATAATCTTCAGGGGCATCGTCTTTCTTGTCGAGGTAACCTTGTGTGTGTGTGTGTGTGTGTGTGTGTGTGTGTGTGTGTGTGAGAGAGAGAGAGAGAGAGAGAGAGAGAGAGAGATACAAGTTCAGGGATGTCTGTTTTTGTACTTGTATTTTTGTCCAATGTGTATGAGTGTAGTACAAGGGAAACTCTTATTCAGTGCTTCATCATCAAAATAAAGCCTTCGACAGCTTCGTATTTTATCAGGATGTTTTTTTGCATTTTTATTTATTTATTTATTTTGTCTTCTGGTAAACTGGACGTTTGTTACTTGAGTATTTTTGTGATGTGTGTATATTGTTGTGATGTTTGTGGTGTGTGTATATTTCTGTGATGTGTAGACCTGTTTGTTTGATCGTCCTTTGTGCACCTGGGATGTGTACATGTAACGTTTTAATCAGTGTTACATAGGCTACACTTCTGTTAACACATTTATTCATACCTGTAACGCTGACTAAAGATTTGGTATTAAAATTTATCACATCAGTGTTATGTTGGGTACAGCTTTGGTTTCTTGTTAAGTACACTGATAAATGCACAAGGGATTTAATGGGACGATTGTACACTGTGCGAGACTGTTTTTTTTTTTTTTTTTTTTGGTACTTCATTTTTGCCTGTGTAACTCTCTCTCTCTCTCTCTCTCTCTCTCTCTCTCTGGGTTATGATTGGGATGTTTTTTACTGTTATATTTCTCAATCATTGGAGTGTCTTGGGTTTCAAAAATATCTAAAATTTTAACATGCCCACAATATTCCTCATTTTTCAACATAATATAACCCCACAAGCATCTCCTTCTCATCCAATATTCCTCACCACCTCAGTCTTTCTCTCTCGGGCGATACTGTTCCTCTGTATAATCTGCACGACGTAATACTCCTCTTTCACACTGCAACATCCAGTGTACACGTGCATGTCAGTCAGTACTCCCCATAGAATACTCCTCCCCCCTCCACCAAGCTTTCTCAGTCTGACGATACCCCTCTCCATACCCCACTTGACTCCCCAGTCCAAGCCAGCCCCAGGACAGGTGTGAGAAGCGGTAAGGACTGATAATAAGAGCGGTGAATGAGTGTTTTGTTGGTCCTCTGATAAAAGTGGTTCGGTACGGTTCCCAGCAAGATTCATTTCCCTTTCATCACTACAGTAGTTATATATTTATTTATTTATTTAATGTACAGTATTTATTTATTTTGCCACTCCACGTCCCCCTCCCTCAGTCGGCAAAATAATTATCTGAGCAGCTGGGTACGATGGATTTCGGAATGAACACAGAGGCATCGACGTTTCGGATGGGTTGGTATGTGTGAGGATCGCGTGTTAATAAGATTTTGATAGCACGTGCAACTCTTTCCTACGATATTTGTAACTGGACACACCAAACCCTTAGAAATTTATAGCCCAGAAGGAGCAATGTCCGGAATTTTTCGTTCAGTGTGTCCTTTTGTAAGAGGCATAGGGTGTTCGAATAAAGATAAATAAATATGTACGAAAATTAGACATGAGCTGTGACTTTAGAAACCCGGTACAGTAATGCGATCTTGGGTTTAAAAAAAGATCTGAATATTATGAATGAGCTTCATAATTATTCGAGTAAAAATTGGAATTATTATTATTATTATTATTATTATATTGCAACCGTAGATTTCTGTTATATTCTTCCACCAGACGTCCCCCCCCCCGTTTTATTTATTTATTTATTTATTTATTTTTTTTTGGGGGGGGGAGGTCGCCACACTTCCCTTCGTCATGCACTTCTGTACTTTATACATCCACTTGAGCCCTCAGTGTAGAGTTTTGTTTTACTTGTTAGTTTCCAGAGGCAGAATTCCAGTGCTATTCCCGGAAGCCACAAAAAAGAAAAAAAAAAGAAAAGAAAAGAAACCCTGCCACTTCAGGCCACCCTTCTTTATTACGTCGACCACTTCATCTCTTTCTCCGTCTTCCCCTCCTCGCTTTCCTGTCAGATATTGTTTATTGACCTTAATTTTATTACATATTTACTTACGACTTAAGTCAAACCCACGCCTGTAAAATACATGTGAGGGGAAGTGTGGCTTATTTCGTTGTGCTGTGTATATGACTGTTTATTGTATATCATGTTTATGTAGATCAGTTTTTTGGTATTGTCCTTTTTTCTTGGTCTTTTGTCTTTGATTTTCGTTTTTTTTTCTCTATTTTTCATTCTCTTTCGTGTTTTTTTTATCTTTTTCTTTTCTCATTTTACTTTTATTTTTTTCATTCTGCGCACAGTATCGCATCATATTACAGCTGCAGGTCTAATGTTGATTCCCTTCATTACGATAAACAGTGAAACAGTGACTTCTGAAACCCACTGATATAATCCTCTGAAGCCTCATAAATGTTCAGATTATTGTGTAAAATTCTCAGATGTTGGGATAAAAAAGTGCAGCGATATTGTTTTCTGCCATTTGAAAGTGTGGGGTGATGGTGGTGGTGGTGGTGGTGGTGGGGATTGTGTTGTTGTTATTGGTGTTGTTGTTGGTGGTTGTGGTGGTGGTAGTGGTGGTGGTGGTGATGATTGTGTTGTTGTTGTTGCTGGTGATGGTGGTTGTTGTTGTGGTGGTGGGGATGATGGGGATGGTAGTGGCGGTGGTAGTGTTGTCGTTGTTGATGATGATGATGATGACGAAAGGAAACACTTGCTGAGAACCGCACACCAAGGAGATGAAAAGGGACTGAGGGAATGGCTTGCTTTTCACCTTAACCCCTTCACCCTGAGGACGTCAATTTCTTCTTAATTCTTGCTCTTACCAGACGATTAAATTGAGCTTAAGGAAGATTTCGCGTTTTTTTAGTGGTTGGTGAAGGCTGTGACCCATAGCCCTATCACCTCCCCCTCAACGATTTTTTTTTGGATATGGCTGGTTAATATCCCTGTGTACGTTATTTTATTCATAGTATGGCGATATTGGAAGGATTTATGTAACGGAATAGGATATTAAGGTGTAATATGTAAAATAAATCGCATAGGAAAAGTTGTTAAGGAGCATTTGCGTAACACAGAATAAGGCAGTATGATGTGGCAAGTAAATTAAATCGCATTGAAAATGGTATTAGGGAACATACAGGACTGTAAGGCGTAATTAGTAAAATAAAATGCTGAGAAAAACGTGTTAGGGAGCGTTTTATATAACACGGACAGTAAGGTGTAATAAGTAAAGTAAATCGCGTAGGAAAAGGTGTTATGGATTACCTGTATAACACAGGACAGTAAGGTGTAATAAGCAAAATAAATCGCTTATGGAAAGGTGTTTGGGATATTCGTTAACCGACGAGAATGCGGGCCTATATCTAAACCCCCAGGTCAAAAAATAAATAAATAAAATAAATAAATAAATAAATAAATCCTGCCAAGCTGAATAAAATCGTCTGGAGGCAGCAAGAATAAATCGAAGTACGTCATCGTTGTGAAGGGGTTAGTGTGTATTTATGAAAACCTTTGCCATTTAATTTAATATGTATGATTTTTTTTGGTAAGTGTTGAAAATATATATGCATAAAGTACAGTTATATATAGTTTTTACTTGCGCAAATTTATTCCAAAATTATAGAGACTTGGATTGTACAAAACGATTATATATTTTTTTCTGTTAATAATCGAAGGTTTAAAGAATAATTTAGGGATTTAATTAGGAGCTGTATTTTAAGGAAGGGGAATGTTACCTTAAATAGCAATTATGAGGATACAGAATGATAAAAAAAGACTAGTAATAATGAGGATAAATAAAACTAGCAATTATTAAGATACAGAATTATAAAAAAGACTGGCAATTATTAGGATACAGAATGATAAAAAGAAGACAAGCAATTATGAGGATACAGAATGATAAAAAAAAAAAGACTAGCAATTATTAGGGTACAAAATTAAAAAAAAAAAAAAAAAAAAAGACTAGCAGTTATTAGGATACAGAATGATTAAAAAAAAAAAAAAAAAAAAAAAAAGAGCAATTATGAGGATACAGCATGATAAAAAAGACAAGCAATTATTAGGATACAGGATGATACAAAAACACTAGCAATTATTAGGATACAGAATGATTAAAAAGACTCATTTGCATCTATTGAAATTATTTTGTGTTTTGCAGCGGCTTTATTTAATTATGGTCAGGATAGGGCGATGTGTAGGGTTTATTTCAGAGTATGTTTGCTTCAGTTAGATATAAATTATTTGCATTAAATTTGAGTCCCTGTATTACAGAACTAAAGTATGACCTTAAGTTTTATTATTATTTTTTTATGTGGATTAATTTAAGAAAATAAAGGGAAACAGAGGCATGTGAAGTTACTGAGAAAGAAAAGGAATTAAAGCAATTTTTTTCATATTCATGGGGTATCTCCCCGTTTTTATTTTGTATTTTATTTTTGCAGGTTACTGTTCATGTTGAATACAGTGGAATTTTGTTGTTTACCCATAGTACTGATAAAATATGGAAATTTTAGTTTTTTCCTGGAAAATGGAAATTTTAATTAAGTTGTGAAGATGGAAATTTTACCACTCAGAAAAAGATAGAAAAATGCAGTTTATTCCGAAAACCATTATAGGTTATGATAAAAACAGAAATTTCAGTTTATCTTAAAGCATTGTATCCACTAAGTACAGAAATTTTAGTTTATCTTCAAGGAGTGGGAATATTGCTGTTTATCCTGAACTCATAAACTCATAGTTTTAATGTTTTTCTGATATATTCTATATTGCAGTTTACCCCAAACACTGAGAAGACAAATTTTACGGTTTACTGGAAAAAAACATGGAATTTTATAGTTTGTAATTTAATAATGTGCAATGTATTGTATCCTGAAAAACATGGAAATTTTTAGCATCTTGTAAAAGACATAGGAATAATTAAGTTGATCTTGAATTCATGATTTTTTTTTCTTGAAATGACATTGTAATATGGAGTTTACCCTAAGCATTTTTCTTTTTTACAAATTTCGTCATGAAATACATAAAAAAAAAAAAAATTGCAGACTACCCTTTCCACTGAAGACATATTCTAGTTCATCCTGAAGAAAAAAAAACATAGACTATTTGCAGTTTAAACTTCAAAAGATGAAAAAATTATGCAGTTTTTCATGAAACGCTGTGGAAAGTTTGCATTTAATCCAAAACTAATGGAAAGGCAGAAATTACATATTTATGCTGAAATACTAATGGAAACAGATCTTGTAGTAAATCTTTAAAATACATGGGAATTTGTTCTGTTTAGTTTGAAGACAGAATTGTTCTTTTTTTTTCCTGATAAGACAAATTTTTTTTTTATTTGCAGTTAATGCAGTAAAAAGTGTTAGGCAGAGTTTTTAACTGTTATCTTGAATTCATTGGAAAAGTTTTGGTTTAGCCTTGATAGTGGAAAACTATAAATATTTGCATGTTAGCTATAATAGAGGTACAGTGATATACCGGTATGTTCCATGCATTATGGAAAGCATCTGTAATTCTAATAAGTAAAACAATAATATCAAAATTATCCTAACATTATTGACCTCTACAGAAATGTAAGTTAGTCCAGGAGGCAATTCCTATAACAAATATTTTTTAATGATTAACTAAGAAATATTGTGTGATTGCGGTACAAACAGTGTATAATAAAACATTTTCATCTTTTTTAGTAGAAACTGGGTGATTGTAACCATCTTAATCACATCTCGTTGTCTGCTGAAGGAAAATGGTTAATCTGAAGGGAATTGAGCGATTGTTACGAGTTATAACAATCAGTTTGTAATAATGAACGAAACGTTATAACAGGCTTCACTAGAAATTGTAACTTGCTAAATTACACTTTGTCTCGTTGGTTGCTTAGTGTCATGGGTTGAACACAGAAGGTAATTGTCCAGTTCGTTGCTTTTCTTAATTCGTAAAACTGATTGAGGTTTGGAGATTGTTACAGGGTATTGTAAAAAATAATTATAAAATACTATAAAATTGAGGTTTGGAGAAAGTAACCAGATATTGCGGTTATAACGTTCTCAGAAATTGTTATAAAATGTTATCAAATTGAGGTTGGACAGTGTTACCGGGTATTATAGTTATTACATACCCAAAAAGTATTATAATATGTTATATGGGATTTATAGATATTGGAAGTCATGAACAAAAATCATGAACAGCAAGAGGCTGGTTGAGTGTAACCTACTGTATAATTATTGGTACATTCGATCTTTATATAAAATGTTATGCCAGACACATAGAAACTACAGCAATGAACAAAATACCTAAACAGAACGAGGCTGGGATGTTGTGACCAGCTGTGTAAGTAATACAGTTCCTTATATAAAATGTTATGTGAGACATACACATAAACAGCCACAAAGAACAAACAACATGAACAGAAAATGGGTTGAGGGATTGTGACACGCTAAGTACAGTCTCGTTTATTAAATATGGTGTGAAACTTTTAATATAACAAAATATGTGAACAGTAAGAGGCTGGGAGATTTTAACCTGCATAGTTATTCAATATTGTTCCCTTTGTGAGGTGTTACGCAAAACTTATAAATAGTGATAACAATAACCATTCTAAGAATGTTTGAGAGATTGTGGCCTGTTTGTAATTCATTAATATATTCCTTTATTTTATAAAATACTGTTCAGGACTTAGAATGTAACAGTGAGTGAACAGGATCCCTGAATTAAAAAGAAGTTGGGAGATTTTTGGCTGCATAATAATTCAATATTGTTCTCTTACTCTACAAAACATTATTTTCGATTTACTCCAGTGACATAAAATCATACCGCACAAACAATGAACTCACTAGATTGTTATTTGTTGTTGGAGAATTTCTCTTACTTTTCCATACTGTTGAAAATGTGCTGCGAGACTTGACAGCCTTGTGGGGAAAAGTTGCACAGAAAGAAAGGTTGTATGATAATAACCTTATAAAGATTTATAATACCACTGCTGTAGAAAATGGTATGCAAGATAATTTGCTACATAATACAGTTTCTTTCATACATCCAGTTACGATAGAAAAAAAAGAATTATGCGAGACACACTATATCAGTTAACAGTATCGTTGAACATAAAAGAATTGTACAGTTAAAACATTGTGTAATATTTTCAGTTTCCCTTAATGTAGAAAACGGTATGCGAGTCTTAACATTACAACGGGTAACTATGGTAAAAATTCGCGAACATAAATTGATTATAACCTTCTATAATCCATACTCCCTTACTTCACTAGAAAACATTATGCCAGACTTATATATGGCAGTGATAGTGAACAAAATCCTTCAACGGAATTAATTTGGTTGGGTATAACATGCTATATTTATATTTAATTCAGTACTATGCCTATCCCTTATAGAATGTTATGTCAGGCAAATATATATAACAAATAACACAGAACATACCTTTAAAAAACAGAGGATGAGAAATTGTAACTTGGTTTATAATAATTTATCCTTTCACAGCAATAACATCTTTTATTTATTTATTTTTTTACTTGTTGTCACCGAACAAACTTTATTCAGCCTTTCAGAAACCCTCCTTCCTTACAGGTGTCCACTGAGCTGAATAAAATCGTCTGAAGGTAACAGGAATAAATCAGTAAGTTATCGCACTGAAAGGGTTGGTACATCGCTTACATTATAAAAATGTTATAATACCAGACTTACATATAACAGTAACATTGAACAAAATCGAACCAAAGCCCCACACACTCACACGACTCAGCCAGTGAACAAAATGGGCATCGTTGTGTGGGGAATATTACTGTACAGTCGTGAACAATACTTCCTGATCACCCTTTCCTCCTACCCCTAGCTGGAGGAAAGCACTAGACAGATTTCCACACCAAACGAATGCCTCTTGTTGGTATACTCTTTTCACTTTAACTTGGTCCAGATTTTTGTCCTTTACCAGCCAGTTGCACGAAGTACGATGACGGCGGAATAAGATAATACTGAAGGTCTGTGCTTAAACCTTAACTCGGAAAGTGGAGTCTGAAACCCTAATTTTTTTTTTTTACTGCCATATATGCAACACCTATGGTTATTACGTATGGGCATCCTGCATCCCATATTACAGAACGTAGTCAGCAGCCACTTAGGAAGGCCAGGTAACTTCTGTCATCGTCAAATACTTAAAAAAAAATCATCGTCAAAAATTTAGGGTCTCCATCCTACTTCTCGATTAAGGTTTAAGCATAGGACCCTTTACTGGCATGTCCTTGTATTCTCGTACTGCCGCTCTGCATTCAGGGTGGGGAGATGGCTGTTTTAGGCCAAGTTAAAGTGAAAAGAGTATAGCTGGGAGCATTTCAAGACAAGTAACAGTGTCATCGCCAGCCGTTCCCCGTGCAGTGGAGCAAAGTTTCGAATTGCCGCCGTAACAATAGGCAACAGGTCTGCGTTCGGTTTGATGCTCTGGCTGCGACTCTCCTTCAGTAAAGAAGGTTCATAAGAGGCCACGTTGCCAGGTATGTGTGTGGGGTACACTCGCCTCCACGTGTAAGTACCACAAGGCCTAGTGTGTTCAGGGTCTTTGGTGGCATGCTTACGTCCCTTGTCTACTGTAGTCCGACCTCTATAACAGGTTCATAAAGTAGATGTGAGATCTAGACATATACACTAGTGCCACATATGACCTCAGACGCACCAGCCCCTGTGCTACTTATAAGTGGAGCCGATTGTACCTCTCTTGGCTCAGTATAAGTGGAGCTGATTGTATCTCTCTTGGCTCAGTATAAGTGGAGCTGATTGTATCTCTCTTGGCTCAGCATAAGTGGAGCTGATTGTACCTCTTTTGGCTCAGTATAAGTGGAGCTGATTGTATCTCTCTTAGCTCAGAATAAGTGGAGCTGATTGTACCTCTTTTGACTCAGTATAAGTGGAGGTGATTGTATCTCTCTTGGCTCAGTGGTATTGTCATGCCTTCACACTGCGCAGGATCCCAGATTGAATCCCGGCCATGACTGTGACTCATTTTTTAAGCTTCGTGTTTTATTTACAGCCAGGGGTAGGGGTAGAGGATGTTCAGAAACTCTTGCCCGCGACTGTACCTCTTCCACTTCAGTCACATATAATATCACACTGTACACCTCGGTAGTACTGTAGTTCGTCAGTACACTCCAAAAATATATCTTCCTCCAATCCATTGTGAAGCAAAAGAACCAACAGTCATGATATAAAAACCATATATAAATTTGCAGTGCTACACATTCAACAAATAACTGCCCTTGGTACAGTATGCAAAAGGTAGAACTCTGATATATATATAAACTCTTTGGAAATGGTCATATATATAATAACAACGAGCAAGTGTTTCGGTGTGATGGGGTGGGTGTGTCAATCCACTTGGGTAGTCCTAGGCTACGTGATCACAAGACGAGACTACAAGCTACTGTGTGTGTGTGGGGGTAGTCTTTGTAGCCCCACACCGCACCGCTAGTCCCCCCCTCCCTAATTTCCTCTTCATTTACCTTTCTTTCTCTTCCTTTTCCTTTTTTGTTCTCTCTTACCACTTCCTGTTTCGCGTATGTCTCCTCTTCCCTTTTATTTCTTCCCTCTACCCCTGTCGTTCCCCTCTCCTCTTCCTTTTCCATTCAATCTTCCTCTTTCCCTTTTTCCCCTGTCTTTTCCCCTCATCCTCTCTGTCTCGTCTTTTCTTCTGAATCTCATCCCTCCCTCTCTCTCATTCCTTTCCTTTTTCACTCACGTCCCTCTCTCTATTTCTGCCCTTCCACTCTCAGCATTACCTTCTAGCTATCCGTCTCTCTCTCTTCCCCTGTATTCACCGGTCTTGTTTCTCCTGTTCCATCTTACCCTCTTGATCACTAGTACACTCATCCCTCACACTCATCTCCATCATCCCTCTCCCCTCTCTATATCTCATTCCCCCTAACCTCTACCGTCCCCCTTCCCCATCCGGTTTCTCTTATACCCTTATCCCACCAATCTTCTCCGCCTATATGATTCCCTCTCAGGTGAATGATTCCTCTCCCCTGAATGATTTCCTCTTCCCCTTGTCCGCTACCGGTCGCACCCCTGCCCCCCTTCCCTCTCTACCGCTGCCCCCTCTACCCGTCTCCTCCTTGACTGTCCCCAATTTCTCTCCCAACTTGGCTAATGCTATTACTGGCACTTGTTTCATTAGACTTAGCGGTGTTGATGTGAGGTGGGGCGTGGTGCGGTAGGGGTCGCCGCCCCGCGCTGCCGTGTGCGAGGCCTCAAGTGCTCCCGCTCATGTGTTTCTACTCACAAAAACATCTATGTACTGGAGGTGTGCGCACTACGTCACTACTGCGTAATTACTCGTAACTAATAGGTTGGAAATGAAAGAGTTCCTGCTTCAGGATGTGTTTTCAGAAGGTTAAGTGTAACTTCATTACCTGTTGTATTAAAATAACCTCATAGAAACACTACCGAAGGCATGAAGTTCCTGCTGACGTCACACCCGCCGCACAGGTGATGGACGCACGTGTTCCTGGTGACAAACAAACCTCAAAGTTGTTTGTGGGCATTAATTTTGGTGTAATATTTTGTTTGTGAATTAATGCATATATGAGATATACAGGGTGCTCACAAAGCCCTGCTGGTTGTACAAAAAATTATTTCATATATTTACCTAGAGGCAGTTTTTTTTTTTTTTTTTCACTTGTAAGAGACTGACAAAACCTAGTTATTCATATGTATGGAAAATCATAATCTCAGTTCATCCATGCTCACCCAACAGGTTTTCGTACACAAGGCAGGAGATTGTGGACATCTTGTATAAAATATGCCTGTAATTAGAGCTCATCAGTCGGCCTGTGCGTCTCAAGAGCAGGTGCGTCTAGTACCACGGAGCGGCTTAAATTTTTCCACGTGCGTATAAAAACGACACCCGCGCTGGACGGTGAGAGGCGAACACGAGGCGGCGGTGCTCTCGTGATCGGGCAATTATGAACAACAGCTGAGTCTTAAGTGGCGTGTAGGTAGGTTATATCCTCAGTCTATATATAAACACTCCTCACGTACACACACACGTCGCCACACTCCTCACTGGCGTCATATGTACACACGTCTCCTCTCGGGGGCTACGCTACTCCTAGACCGCGTTCGTGAAAGATTTTGAGGTTCCTTGATGCCTTTTCCTGAGTGGTTTGTTTTTTTGTTATATTTTGTAGTATTAAATTATTTGGTTTTATATATTTGATTTTGATATAACGGACACTCGATATTCGTTAAGTGTATTATTTTTATATGTTGTACACCAATTTTCCTTTTTAAGAGATTTACACAAACAGTGTCAATACCCCTTAACTGCATATTTTTTATGTGTATATATGTTGCACACCACTGTTTGCAAGATACTGATGCATACTGTATTTAATTCCTTAGCAGTTTATTGATTTGTATATTTGTCGTACACTAGTATTCCTTACAATGACATTATTCACACACTCGATGTTCAGAAGTATGTGCAAGAGGCTATTAGGATGTAATACGAAGACTGAATCGCTTAGGAATAGGTACCAAGGAAACTCTTAACCTCATTAGAATACGGCACGGAGATCCAGACTCAAGACGAGGATGAAGAAGCAGCTCTTAGTGGTGGCCTTTCAGTCTGACACTCGCTAACTTACATACGATTATTTTCTTCGCTAAATTACGATTATTTTCCTCTCGTCATTAAATTGCTTAAGATTATTTTCTTCTCGTCACGATTTACGATTGTTTTCCTCTCGTCACTGAATTACTTACGATTATTTTCTTTGTCACGTATTTACTTATGATAATTTCCCTCAGTGAATTACTTACGATTATTTTCCTCGTTACTGAACTAGTTACGCTTATTCTCCACGTCACTAAATTACTAACGATTAATTTTCTCCCTTTACTAGATTACTTACGATTGTTTTTCTCAATAAATTATTTACGATTTTATTATTATTATTATGATATTATTATTATTATCATTATTATTATTATTTTAGTCCCGACCTCTTCCCCATTTTCCTCATGCGCTTAGTTTCATTTCGTAAGCTAAATTCTCCACTCTTCTTTCTTTCTTTCCTCTCAAGATATTTTCCTCTTGAAGCCAAGATTGTTCACTGTCCTTTACTCTTCCAATATATATTCCTTTCTTGCAAATATAATCCTGCACTTTTCCTCCTTTCCCATTAAGACCAATTTTCTCTCGCCACTAAGATACTTCACTTCGCTCGACGCTTACTTTTTTTCTCGTAACATTTTTTTTTTCTTTTTTTTCCAGTAATAAAGGTTTTCCATTTTCCTTTACTCTTGCGGTAATTTTTCACTGGTGTTGGTAATGTTTGTTTTTTATTCATTGTCCATGTTTCACCTCTCTCTCTCTCTCTCTCTCTCTCTCTCTCTCTCTCTCTCTCAATGATTTGTGGTCAGTGTGGTGAGCTGCATTAGGGCGAGGTCATCACCGACGTTTATGAGAGTCACCCTTAAGTGATTCTTGACCTCCCCCCTCCACAGTAGCCCCCCAGCCCCCCACAGTAGCCCCCAGCCCCTCATAGTAGCCCCGAGCCCCCCACACCCCTTCCACCTTGTCCTTCCTCCTCCACTTAGCCTTTCAGAATTGTTCCATAGGCGATGCCCTTCTGCACTTTCTCCCTTTATTTGTGTTCCTTATCTTCCTTCCTTGTGCTACTCAAGTGTTTTTCAGGTGTTCGTCTATTGCACTTTTTTCTGTCTTCTAAAAATGCTCCCTGTCTTGTGCGTCTTGAATCCACCAAAGTGTAGCTCAAGTGTTCCTCCTTTGCACTTTCCTTCCCCTTTCTGTCCCGTTTCCTGGAAGTGTTCTGTGTCTTCACCTTACTCTTGTGTTGCGTGTTACTCAGAAGTGTTCCATAGGGGCTTGTGTTCCGTATTGCACACTTTTTTTCTTGTCTGCTAGAAGTGTTCCTTGGGTGATCATCTGAGTAATATTGTCTGTCTGCCTTATCTGCTCTTGTCATATTGCGTCTCTTGACCTCCTTAAAGTGTTTTTCAGATTTTTCTCTCTCTCTTCTGTTACCTGTTTTTTGGAAGTGGTGTGTAAGTGTGCCTGTTCTGCATTTTCCTCCGCCTGAAGTGTTACGTACCTGCACTTTCCTCTTTCGTTGCCTGCCTCCTAAAATTGTTCTTCAGGTGCTCCTTTCTTCCTTATCTCACTTCCGTTTTTTATCTGTTAGAAGTGCTTCCTTGGTGACCCCCATCTGCAGTTGCCGTTTTCTTTTACTGCCCGGAAGTGTCCCTAAATGGCCCTCTTTTTCCACCGATATTAGCCAGAAGTTCTCTCTAAGTGTTGCTCTTTTCTTCCACTTGCCTCTTGCGTTTCTTGTCTGCCAGAAGCGCTCCTTAAGTGTACCTCTCTTCCACTTGCCTCTTGCGTCTCGTGTCTGCCTCAAGCGCTCCTTAAGTGTACCTCTTGTCTTCCACTTGCCTCTTCCTCTTCGTCCCTGCCAGAAGTGCTGTTAAAATGTTCCTCTTCCAGTTGCCACTTCTTCTTCGTGTCTGCCAAAAATACCCTTAAGATGTTGCTCTCTTCCTCTTGCCTCTTTCGCACGTCTCACTAGCGTCTCGTGCTCTCATCTTGCATCATTTAGCGCAAAACTCCCCCACCGTTCCTTGCAACCCCCCCCCCCTCACCTCTCTCTCTCTCTCTCTCTCAATTTCCCGCACCGGCACTCCTCGCTGGATAAGAACCGTATTGCATGCTATTCTCTCTCTCTCTCTCTCTCTCTCTCTCTCTCTGCCATGAACCATCCTCCTCAGTCCTTCTCCAAGATGTATTTTCTTGTATCATCTTCCTTGGGTATCCGGTGGGGCTTTTTCACACAAACATTTATTTTTTCTTTTTCTTTCGTCCAGCTGTTATCGTTCACACCTCACAGCCCTCGCTCACACACACACACACACACACACACACACACACACACACACACACACACACACACACACACACACACACACACCGCTCGCTGGTGCAGTGGTAACGTTCTCGCTTCTCATCTGGTAGACGGGAGTTCGCGCCTCGCTCAGGTTGCGAAAAGTTTCACTGACGAAGTGGGTGGTTACTGTCCCCCTGGAGCAAGGGGACGGGTGTGTGCGTGTGCGAAGGTCACAGCCTTGCCCTTAGATCGGACTATATGAAGCTCTCAGCTCCCTTCCGGGAGGGTAAAAGCTGACCATCACGACCATCAAGTGATCCTGACCGACCCGGTGAATTACACACACACACACACACACACACACTTAAGACGCCTCAAGATCCTTCCTGTACTTGTCTTGTCTCCTTGGGCCGGATGCTTTTTTTTTTTTTCCCTTACGATTTTCTTCTCCCATCTGTCTCTTGGGAATTTTGGCAAGTTAAAACCGTGGGTAGTATCGTGAGAGAGAGAGAGAGAGAGTCGTATAAAATGAATAAGTGTAGTATTGGAACTTGAAGGAGTGAAGTAGTGCCATGAGAGATAGATAGAGAGAGAGAGAGAGAGAGAGAGAGAGAGTCGTATAAAATGAATAAGTGTAGTATTGGAACTTAAAGGAGTGAAGTAGTGCCATGAGAGAGAGAGAGAGAGAGAGAGAGGTGAAGGGGCAGTAGAGAGAGAGAGAGAAAGACATAAATGAAGCGAAGGAGAGACGGCGGAGAGACATTGGGAAGACTGCCAGGAATGCGAAGAGGTCTGCGTGCGAGAGAGATGGATCCTAAAGCACGGCGGGAGAGAGTTGCGTGCAGGAGGTGTTGAGTGTGGTGAAGTTGCGTGTGGGGGGCGTGGAGTGTGGTGGAGAGAGAGTTGCGTGCGGGGGGCGTTGAGCACACCAAAGAGAGGGAGAGAGGTGGATTGGGGGGTTGGGAATTTGGAGGAGTGTGTGAGAGAGAGATGGGTGGGGGGAAATGTGTGTGTGTGTGTGTGTGTGTGTGTGTGTGTGTGTGTGTGAGAGAGAGAGGGGGGGGTAATTTGGCAGGGAGGTATAGCAGGGAGAGAGGAAAGCTGAGGGAGAGAGATGAGGAAGAGATGTGGTGGGGGGGGGGCTAGGGTCAGGGAGAAAAGTATGATATGAATGGAAGGGAGTTTATAGGGAGAGAGGCTTTGTGGGAAGGAGGTAAAAGGGAGAATGAGAGATGTGGGATAGGAGGGAGGGAGAGGGGGAAGAAAAGAGGTGGGGAGGGAGTGAGGGAGAGGTTTGGTGTGGGAGGGAGAATTGGAGGTATGGGAGGGAGGGAGAGAAGCAGAAGGGGAAGAAGGGTGGTAAGGGTCCAAGGGAGGGGCTTGGTGTGGGAGGAACAGAGGGTAAAGATTATCGAAGGGAAATCAAGACCACACGGAAAGAAAAAGAAAATCCAACTCAGCACAAAGGAAGGAGATGCAGAATTAGTCAGTGGAGGAAAAAAAAGGATATGAATATTTAAAGAAAAAGCATGTTGCAAGAATTAAGGATAAATGATAAACACACACACACACACACACACACACACACACACACACACACACACACACACACACACACACACACACACACACACACACACACACACACACACCACAACAGGAAGCAGAAGCCACAGCCACACTGACCGAACTCTTCCATTTCTTTTTACGATTGCGTCTGGACGAGCTCTTGTTGTTGTTGTTGTTGTTGCTGAGAGCTCTCATGATTGTGTCTAGCTTCTTGCTTGCCTGCGGGAGAGACTGCGGGTGCGGTTTATTGCGGTTATCTTGCTTGCGGTTACTATTCGTGGTTTGGGAAGGGAGTGCGGCTGCGGCTATCCCCCTTGCGGATACTGTTTCATACCTTCTCCTGTCCTGCCTGCGGGAAAAAGTGCGGCAACGGTTTATCCCTTTTGGTTATAGCTGCGGTTATCGTTGCTACTTGCGGAAGAGGCTGCGGTTAAGTGTGGCGGCTGCGGATGGGGTTATTGCTGCCTGCGGTCTATGTCTGTATTGCGGTTCCCTGTGCGGTCGCCTGGAGAAATGCCGTATCTTACCTCCAGGCGTTTTACTGTTTGCGGTCATCCGGTTTTTGCGGTCGCGCTTCCTGTTGTTATTATTATTATTATTATTATTATTATTATTATTTCTGCTGTTGTTATTTATTTATTTGTTTATATTATCATTTTTCGGTCAAGCCAATCAGTATTAGGGGTCACCTTGTTATATTCTATGACCTCATATTTTTGGTTATCCCTGAGCACTTGTTACCCTTTTTGTTTGTTTGTTTGTTTTTTACTGGTTACATTAAGTGGCAACATTAGTTATATTTTTCGATCTTTTACGTATTTTTTTGCCGTCACTTTCTTTCAGTCATTTCACAGTTACTTGTTGCGCCATCCTCGGTTACGTTCCGCACCAGTGTCAGTTACTTTTGCGGGTAGCTCAGTTACCTAATGCGGCCAGTTTAGTTATTTATTTATTTTTCAGTTACTTTACTTCAGTCACGCCTTTTAGTTTTTGCGGTCACTGATTACCTTCTACGGCCACACCAGATTACTTGTTGCGTAATTTCAGCAATTCTGTTATTACGCTTGTTACATTTCTCGGTCACCAGGATGATCTTTTACAGTCACGGTCCTCACTTTTTGCTGTCAGTTAAGTTGCTTTTTTCGTTAAGATAATGGCTGGTTACGCTAATTTTTGTGGCCACGTCATATATTTTCTTTAGCCACATTAGTTACTTTTTTTTTGCGGTCACAGTACGCGTAGTTACCTTTGCGGCCACTAGTTTTCATTTGCTGTTCCTCTGATTACGTTTGCGAACACTTCAGTTACTTTTTGTACTTAAATTACTCTCTGCGTCCACATCACTTGTTATTTCGGATTATCCTAATTACGTTTTTGCGGCCACATCGCTTACTTTTTGCGGCCACATCACTTACTTTTTGCGGCCACTTCAGTTACTTTTTGCGGCCACTTCAGTTACTTTTTGCGGCCACATCACTTACTTTTTGTACTTACACTTTTTAAACTTTACGTAGTCACATTCCTTTCTGCAGTCGCTGATTACTTTTGGCGGCCACGTCAGCTACTTATATTTGTCACGTTAATTACTTTTTTTGCGTCCACATTAGTTACTTTTTGTGTCAGTCGGTTACTTGTTACATCCACATTCCATTTCTTTTTTCCAGTCACGAATTCCTTTTTTTTTTTTTTTTTTTTCCCCCGACTGCGCCAATTACTTTTTCCGCGGTCACTTCCGTTCCTTTTTCGGTCACACTCATTACCATTTGCAGTTATGATAGTTTCTTTTTTTTACTCCATTTTCCTTAATTTCTTTCCTTTTTGTTTCCTGCCTACACACTCATTATCCTGTGCATTTTTGAGACGAGTATGTTACCATTGTAGTCACATCTATTAAATTTTTAACTATCTATTATTCCCTCCAGCCCGAGAACGTCTTGTATTATTATTATTATTATTATTGTTATTATTATTATTATTATTGGTGGTGGTGGTGATGGTGGTGGTGGTTACTATTATTATTATTATTATTATTATTATTTTACATGTCACCATCAGTCTGTTTTATTCATCTGTGGAAAGAACTCTTATGCTTTAGAGATTAATGAAGGATTTATGTAAGTAATCCACGTCGAAGTCTTTTTCAAGCTGTCTTATGTAGTTTGGAAGTAACGAGAAGAATATATGGAGACGTTATCGAAGTGAAGGGGTTTAGATGTACAACCAAGTCGTTTTATTATTATTATCATTATTATTATTACTTTTGCGATTCTAATTCTAAAGATTTTGATCATAGTGTATCCCTTCCGTACAATTACACTCTTTAAGTCATTCTGCTGAACCAAATAGATGATTTAAAGGAGCAGAGGAGGATTGGATCGTAATAAAGGAGTTTCTGAATCTATATCCAACTCCTTTATTTTGAAAAGTCTCCCCCAAGCTGAATAAAACCGTCTGGAGGCAGCGGAATCAATTAAATAGTGGCATCGTAGTGAAGGGGTGTACACTTTCTTTTTTGAGGTCAGATATTGCTTTGTGTGTGTGTGTGTGTGTGTGTGTGTGTGTGTGTGTGTGTGTGTGTGTGATTCAAGTATCGTATCACTTATTGAGGTATAATTTTGTGAGCTGTGATTTTTTTTTTTTTTTTTAAGTTTTATGCAGTTGTCCATCTTTGAATTTTTGGTGAATTTATTTTTTATTTTACATGGTTAGATACGGTTAAGAATGTCCTTTTGTTTTGTTTTTTTAGTTTTTTTTTTTCTGAGCTGCGATTCTGTTATTGTAAGTTTCATGGAGTCCTACAGCTTTGATTTTTTTTTTTTTTTTTTTTTTTTAGCCCGGTTCTGTGTTTTTTTTTAATCCCTTCAAAAATTTTCTGGGGTTACCTGTCAGTTTATGCTTTTTTTTTCTTTTTTTTTGTCTTTACTGTGGTTATAGATCCCTCGTGGTCACACCTGCTTAGCCACTTTTTATTTTTTCATCATGTGGTTATAGTGACTTTCCTGCGTTTTTTTTTCTCCCCTCTCCCTGCGGTTATACGCGTGCGGTCGTCTCCCTCCTCCCTTCACCCCCCTCCCCACACATACACACCTTCCCGTCCCCCTGCTCCCACAGCTACATATATATATTCTGCAGTATTTCTTATTGCATTCACTTCTATATCTTCCTGCGGCCATACGTACTTCATCTTGCGGTCACTCTTCTCACCCCTGCGGCTTCCACGTGTCTTCCTGCGGTCATATTTTTGTTTTCACCTTTTGTGGCATTATTTTCTGCCTGCGGCCACACTCTTCCTCTTGCGGTAATATCTATCCCACTTTATTCTTTTTTTTCTTTTTTTGGTCCATGAGATCTCGCATTTTATGTAGTTATTGAACTACTTCTTGAGACATTTTTCCTTCCGGTAGTCATGGTATTCTCCCTTCCCCCCTCTTCTCCCCTCCCCTCCCCTCCCCGCGGCCTGCTTCTTCCTTCTGCGGCCACGTCCCCTTCCAACCCCCACGTGACTCATATTTCTTTCTTTCATAATTTTTTGTCTTGCGTTTATATAATTTACTTTTTGGCTAGTTCTTCCCCCTACAACCCCTTCCTGTCCCTGTTTCTATTTTCTGCGGTCAGTTTTTTCCCCTGCGGTCACTTCTCTGCGGTCACGTTATTCTTCCTGCGGCAGTATTATTTTTTTCTTCCTATCACCCTTTTTTCCTTTTCCTGCGACCTTTTTCGGGCTCCTGCGGTCATTATTTTCTGCGGCTTTTTTTCTTTCCTGTTGCGGTCATTATTTTATGCGGCATTTTTTTCTTGTGTTGCGGTCATTATTTTATGCGGCATTTTTTTCTCGTGTTGCGGTCATTTTTTTCCCCGCAGCATATTCTCTCGTGTTGCGGCATTTTTTTCCCTGCGGCAGTTTTCCTATCGTGCTGCAGTCATTTCCTTCTCCCTGCGGCATTTTCCCTCCCGTTGCGGCTACCTTTTCCACCATTTTCTTCTCCCTGCGGCACTTCCCTCCTCGCTGCGGCCACCTCTTCCACCCCCTGCGGCCCTCCTACTACTTCTTCTTGCGGTGTCGTCTGGCCAGGTTGTTGTGGTTGATCTCCGGCGGCTGGGAGTGCGACCGCGACCGCAGGGAGGATGCGGCAGAGGAGGAGCGGCTGCTGATGTTGTCGCGGTCGGGGGTGTAAGCGCGGCGCATCATACCGCCTCGCATCGTACGCCCTGTCAGCGATTCCCGGTATACCAGTGGGTTGAGCATCTCCCTGCGAAAGATAGACAGACAGATAGATAGATAGATAGATAAATAGATAGACATAGATAGATAGATAGATAGATGGATGGATAGATAAGTGGCTCTGTTATCTTGTTTTTATATTTTCTTGGAACAATTCCCTTTAGTTCCTTCTTCCTCATATAAAAGAATATTGATTGATTGAGTGGTTGATTGATAAATGGATAGATTCATTACTAGATAGATAAACCTAAATAGGTGGATAGACAGACATATAAAGATAGACTGATTATTGGCACGATGAAAAATGTATACACAGACATACATAGAGAGGGGTGTGAGAAGATGTGTGTGTGTGTGTGTGAGAGAGAGAGAGAGAGAGAGAGAGTTATTGGGTGTGGGGAAAAGAAGACCTAAGGGAGTGTATTGGTATGCAGGAGAGAGTAGGAGACAGCCCTGGGTTTTTGGGAAAGTGTGAAAGAGAGTGAGAAAGTGGTGGAATGTGAGTGGAGGAGAGAGAGAGAGAGAGAGAGAGAGGGGGGGGGGAATTGAAATGTATGTGAGTGTGAGGATATTAGAGTCAGTGAAGGAGCCATTATCCCTTAGACCTAGGAGGCTCCCAGACCTCTCCCTAGCTAGTTAAGTTCTGCATATGACAGGTTAATGATCTCCAGTTAGGGTAATGATCTCTCTCTTAATTATGCAGGATTAGTCGATATTAAGGTGATGTAATTAGCATAGCCTGATACTAAAGCGTCGGTGTGATTGGGTCTTTATTCGTATTTATTTATTTATTTTACTTATTTATATTGCAATAATGTAACTACCATAAGAATATTAATGCCTTGATTATTACATTTTTTTTGTGTTATTTTTATTCGTGTATTTATTGCTCTTTAGATGATTTAAATAGTACAGCACAATAATAATGCTTCCAGTGTGGTTACCTTTATTTACTTATTTTATTTATTTATTTACCTTATTTTTTGGACCGACAGATGATGTTATTCACTTCGGGGAGACTTATCGTAATGAAAGACGTAAAAATACACACGAGTCTTTGCAGTACAGTGTCTCTTTTTTTACAATCATCTTTTTGGGAGCTTGTCATACTGATTTTTAGGAGAGGTCTCAGTGTGAAGAGATTTATCATATCGATTTGAAACTCAGGATAATGTTTAAGGAGTGATAAGATGAACTTGTAACTGTGGAAGAAGTGAAAGGGAGTCTCCTAAGATCGCGCGTAGAAGCTTCAGGGTGTGAGAGGGTCTTGGAGAGCGAAGGAGGGTGACTGAGGTTGTGGGGTTGGAGTGTGTGGTAAGGTGCTGGTGTGAGAGAGAGGGTGCATGAGAGGCTGTGTGTGTGTGTGTGTGTGTGTGTGTGTGTGTGTGTGTGAGAGAGAGAGAGAGAGAGAGGCTGTGTGAATGATAGAGAAAAGGATTAGGTAGCAAGATGAACAGGCAAAACACACACAGAAGGAGAGGGAGGGAGGCAGGGGAGTTTATAGGAAGTGAAAAAAAAAAAAAATCCCTTAAAGAAGACAAGAGACATGCGAACCAGGGAATGTCATGAAAAACGGAGGTGTCATGTCCACTCAGGCGTAAAAGAGAGAGAGAGAGAGAGAGAGAAAGTAATGAATTAATCATGGCGTTGGACCTGGTAGTGGAGATTTTAGCGGAAGGAAAGAAAACGGAGCACAAGAGGCGCACAAGGGTACACTAAAGAAGAAACCAAGTGTGTGTGTGTGTGTGTGTGTGTGTGTGTGTGTGCGTGTGCTAGAAAGTACTGACAATTTATTTATTATTATTTTTGAACATATGAATGATGATAAGAAAGGATTTTTAATTACTTTGCTTATATGGATTTTGTGCACGTATGTAAGTTGTCTGGAAGTAGGGATAGAGATTCTAAGGACGATATTCTAATCCATTTCCCTAATTTATTTTTTTTAACAGTAATAAATTTTGGAAGGATGTATCCTTGTCTTAAACAGATTATTTTAAGTCTGTATTTATTTTTTTTAGTTTGAAAGTCGGTCGTGATATGAAACTAGAAATTGTAAGGAGAAAATTTAAGGTTATCGTAGTGAAGGGGTTGAATAATGGTGTGTGTGTGTGTGTGTGTGTGTGTGTGTGTGTGTGTGTGTGTAGGATTTTTTTTAATGTATCAGTGAGGTGTATTTGATATATTTTACCCATAATACATTCTTGTTTTATTGACTCATTAACAACCTATCCATCTCATTCATTCTTCCTGCACTTCTCTTACTACACCTCTCACTTACTCACTACACCCCCCCACTCACCACACCCCCCCCACTCACCACACCTTCACTTCCTGCCACACATTCTGTTATCTTCTTCCTTACATATCATTCTTCCTACTCCCTCTCACTCATTCTTCCTATTACCTGTCACTCATTCTTCCTTTTGCCTCTCACCCATTATTCCTCATTCCATCCACACCTATCCCTTTTTTTTTTTCCTCCTCCTCCTCCTCGCACTTACTCATCTTCCTCGTCCTCCTTCTTCTTGCCGGCGGACTCTTCCTCCTCCTCCTCGCAGTACCTCCTCGACCTCCGCCCCCTCCTGTCCAAGCCATCCTCCGCTTCACGTCTCGCCTCGTCTGGGGAAGAGAGGGCGGGTTAGATAGATAGATAGATAGATAGATGGATGAATTGATAGATACAGGTAAATAGATGGATGGATGGATGGGTAGACACATAGACAAGTAGATGGATGGATGGATGCATGAAAACGAATATAGATAGATGAACAGATAGGTCGATAGATAGATAAGTGGATAGGTAGGTAGATTGATAGGTAGACTGGCATATGGAGAGAGAGAGAGAGAGAGAGAGAGAATCTTAATAAAATCATCCTTGTAGGGGTCAAATAATAAAGAGGTCATCGCACTGAAGAGGTAGTAAAGATAACGATTATAGCACAGTGGTAATAAAGATAATAAAGAAAAAGAGAAATAAAGAGGATAAAGGAGTAAACCAAAATAAAAAATGGAAATAAGAAAGGAAGATAATTAGAAAAAGATAGGAATTGATTTAAAAGTGATGTTAAAGTTAATTATTATTTATCTTAAGTTTGTCCAGACTAATGAAAGCACGTCGTTGTATGAAGGTGTGTGTGTGTGTGTGTGTGTGTGTGTGTGTGTGTGTGTGTGTGTGTGAGAGAGAGATAAAAGATGAGCATTTTGATTTCTCTCTCTCTCGCTCTCTCTCCAGTTTCTTGTCCTTGTCTTCCCTCTCAGTGCATCATTGCCTCTTCCTCCTCCTCCTCCTCCTCCTTCTCCTCCTCCTCCTCCTCCATTACTCTTACCTTCTCTTTTTTACGGCTCTTAACAACCTCCTTAAGCTTCTCTTTTTCTCTTTCTCCTCGCTCACTTTCCTGTGTCTTATTCTCCCCCTTACTTGCTCTGTCTCTCTTTCTTTATTGCTTTCCCACTCCCCCCCCTCCCTCTTCTCCCTCTCCCCCACCCCACCCCCTCTCCAACCCCTCCTTCCTAACCCCTGCCCTCACTTCCTTTACCCTATTTTTTTCCTTCCCTTCCCCCACTTCTTCTCTTCCCCATCTCTTCTTTCTCCCCTTTCCCCCCTCCACTCTCCTTCGTTCTTCAGCCTCTCTTCCCCTCCTCTTCTCTCACCTTTGCCCCCCTTCGTCCTCCCTCTGCCTTCCCTCCCCCCCATCCTTCGCTATTCCTTCTTCCTCCCCACTCTCTCCCTTTTTCTTTACCACCTTTATTCTTTCCTGTATTACCTCTGTCACGTCTGTCTCCCTCAGTCTCTCTCTTTCCCCTCTCCCTTCCCCTCCTGCTTCCTTCCTCGTAACATCCTAACCTCTCCACACTTCCTCCCTTCCTTACCTCTCCTCCTCACCTCTCACCTTTGTCCCATCCCTCCCACACTCTCTCTCCCCCTCCTTCACACCCTTCCATCCCCTCTCCACCTCCTCTCCCTCTCCTCCTCACCCCTCACATTTGTCTCCTCCCTCCCTCACTCTCTCTCCCCCTCCTTCTCACCCTTCCATCCCCTCTTCACCTCCCCTCCCTCTCCTTCTCACCCCTCCATCCTCTCTCCACCTCCCCTCCCCTTCCTTCTCACTCTTCCATCCCCTCTCCCCTTCCTCTGCCCCTTCTTCCCCTCCCTTCACCTTGCTTCTCACAGGCTCGGCATTAAAGGGACACACATTACCCCTGCGCAGTAAATGCGGGGATATACAATGCGCAGTTGGTCTCCCCGCCATTAGGAACACAGAATAGGCATCCGGAAGTAAGAGAAAGGGGAAAAGGAAGGGGAAAGAGAAAGAAGAGGAGGAAGAAGAAAAGGGAGGAGGAGCAGAAGGAAGAGTGGTTTAAAGGGAGAGGAAGAGAAAAGGGAACAAAGATGAGAAGGAGAAAAGGAAAAAAAGAGGAAGAGGAAGAAGGAATCGGGAGGAGGAGATGGAAGAGGAGGGGAAAGGAAAAGAAGAGGAGGAGGAAGAGGACGAAGAAAAGGAAGAAGCAGAAAAAGGAAGAGGGCGGTGAAGAATGGAAGAGGAGGAGAAAAGAGTAGGGTAAAGGGAAAGGATGAGAAACGAGGAGAGAAGGAAGGGACGAAGAGGAGGAAAAGAGGATGTGTAGAGGGGAAGGGAGTAGAGGAGAAGAATGCATCATGAGAAAAGATATATAGAGAAAAATGAAGACGGGAGGAAGGAGAAAAGGGTGAAGAAGGAGAGAACGAAGAGGAAGGGAGAAGTAAGTGTGTGGGGAAAGGAAGTTGAGGAGAAAGATACATAATGAAGGAGTTTATGCGATAATGGAAGAGCGAGGCGAAGGGAAAGGAATAACACACACACACACACACACACACACAGCCTCTCTCTTCCCGTATCATTTCTTACCCTGTCAAACCAGCCGCCCTGCTCAAACATAGACCACAGACAATTTCCAACACT
>NC_137053.1:60630279-60765279 GCF_032717465.1 Coenobita brevimanus
AGGAGCGCAGACACACATGGGTTAATATTCTCAGCTAAGCTTCCTAACACCTTTTCCTTACCAGTTTATTTTTGCCCACAGCTCATTAGTAATCCCTTGTGTTTTATTTTTGCCTAACATATTGGTGTATGGAAAGTATAAGTAACATTCAGGTGAGCAACCTGGCGTAGTATGAAAAATAAATCGCTGTGGAAGAAGTGTTAGGGAGCCTCCTTAACCGACGAGAATACGGGTGAAAAGTATGATGGAACTGGAGGCTGACCAATAGTGCCTTTTTTTTATTTTTTTTATTTTTACTTGACCCATTCTCATTAGTTCCTTCTTAATTAATTTTCATCCCTTTCGGTTTTCAGGTCTTTTTCAGTATAAGGTATTAGCACGCTCCATCATTCCTTTTTTTTTTTTTTTCCACTCCACATCCCTCCCTCTCCCCTGTTCCCTCCAGCTCTTGACTAACTTCCCTCACACCACTTTCCCTCTCCTCCTCCTCCTCCTCCTCCTTTTTTGTCCAGAGTTTCTCCTATCCCTCTCTTCTCTACCCCACTTCCCTCCCTCCCTCCACTTCTCTCCAGATCCATCCTCTCACTTGCCTCTCCACCCCACCCGTCTTCTGCGGTCAACCACTTGCTCTCTCTCTCTCTCTCTCTCTCTCTCTCTCTCTCTCTCTCTCTCTCTCTCTCCAATATTTTTAAGTCCTTGATTGGATTCTTGGCATCTCAATCATTCTTTTTTCCTTCCCAGCCATTCTTCTTAGTTTCCTGTCATTCTTTTTTCCATTCTGTCTCTCCCAATCATTCTTCTCTCCGTTCACTTTCGCAGTTATTCTTCTCTCTCTCTCTCTCTCTCTCTCTCTCTCTCTCCCAGTCATTCTTCTTTCCATTGTCTTTCTCCCAGTCATTCTTCTTTCCGTCCTCCTTCCCTCCCAGTCATTCTCCTTTCCTCTCTCTTTCCATTCATTCTTCTTTCCATTCCAGTCATTCTTCTTCTCGCTCTTTCTCTCCCAGTCATTCTTTCCTTTCTCATTCTCACCCAGGCATTCTATTCAGTCACTTTATTTTCTAGTCATTCTTTTGTATTTCTCTTCCATTCTTTTTCCACTCTTTTTTTCCCCAGTAGTTATCCTTCCATCCCTTCCTTCTCACCCAGTCATTCTTCTTCTTCTTCTTCTCTCTCTCTCTCTCTCTCTCTCTCTCTCTCTCTCTCTCTCTCTCTCTCTCTCCTCTCTTCTCTCTCTCTCTCTCTCTCTCTCTCTCTCTCTCTCTCTCTCTCTCCCCTTTGTCTTCCATTCTCTCTTCCTCTTTCCCTCTCATTCCTCTTTTTCCTCTTTTTCTCATCCTAATTATTCCTTACGCTTTATCCCCCCCCCTCTCTCCCTCTCCCTCTCTCTCTCTCTCTCTCTCTCTCTCTCTCTCTCTCTCTCACACACACACACACACACACACACACACACACACACACACACACACACACACACACACACACACACACACACACACACACACACACTCCTGGCGGTGTCTCTTTAAGCCCCTGATTGGACTCCCGGCATCTCTGTTCGCTATAATTAAGTTGCCTTCCTGCATTTTTACCCTCACTAAAGACGCAAGGTCGCTGGGTGCCTTCTTGATGGTGGTTGTTGTGGTGGTGGTGTTGTGGTGGCGAGATGGTGGCGTTTGTGGGAGTGATGTTTTGGTTGTGGTGTTTGTGGTGGTGGTGGTAATGTTTGTGGTATAGTGGTGTGGTGGTGGTGTTGTGGTGGTATTTTCTTTTTCCACGTAATTTCCTGCTTTGGAAGGGAAGCACGAAGATAAGAGTCGTATTCGAGGTCAGAGAAGAGGCCTCGCAACACTCCTTTTTAAGCGATTTATTTTGCATATTACCCTTCAACATTTATTTATCTTTTATTTCAATCCTCTTAATATCAACAGAATTTGTATCAATAACACGTAAGAGAATACTGAGTTGTGATGTCTTGAATAAATCGCGTAGGAAAAGACTTTAGAGAAATTTATAAACCCATGAAGATTACGACTCAAAAGATCCCCGGGGCTTAAATTACTGCCTTACGAACGAATTGCGTTAAAAATGTGACAAAAAGGAAAGTGGAAACAGGGAGAGAAATGGTTTGAGATGTTAGGGCATGTTAAGGAGGAAATGGAGAGTGACCTGTGACCTCACCCCTTCCGGTATCATCATCATCATCATCATCATCTTCTTCTTCTTCTTCTTCTTCTTCTTCTTCTCCACCTTACTGAGAAGTGGAATGATATCTTGAGGCAGAGTTAAGGATGTTATTTTTGTTCAGCTCTTACTACCCATTCCCCCACCCTCACCCCGCCCACACACCCATTCCCCCACCTTCACCCCGCCCACACACCCACTTCCCCACACTCACCCCGCTCACACATCCACTTCCCCACCGTCACCTCGTCCACATTCCCCTGCCACTCAGCCCAGCAAAGCGGAAACAGGGAAAAAATGCGTTAAGTGTCTGAGAGTGTGAAAGCTCTCTCTCTCTCTCTCTCTCTCTCTCTCTCTCTCTCTCTCTCTCTCTCTCTCTCTCTCTCTCTCTCTCTCTCACACACACACACACACACACACACACACACACACACACACACACACACACACACACTCACACACGGCTATGACTGCCTATGACGCTGAGCTGGCTGCGTGTCAGAGCAATTAAGATAGCCCTCGGGAGAGAGAGAGAGAGAGAGAGAGGGGCATGAATTACCTCTCGGGGAACTGTCAGGCGGAGAATAAGGTAAAAAGAATCAGTTGTTTTAGAATACCGTAATTACTCGAAAATTCTGTCCACCTGTAAATGAAGTCACCTGGAAATACCTGTAGAAAAGGACTAATGATCGATGTCACCTAATTAATGGGGTGAATATAACCTGTAGGATGGGGCAGAAGACATCGTGGGTTGCAAAGATGTAGTGTGTGATATTAATCGAAAGCAAGATGGAGCGCATCGTTTTTACCCTTGTTTCTGTATATATATGAATGTATGTATTTATCTGTCTGTCTGTCTGTCTCTCTGTCTGTCTATCTATCTGTATCTATCTATATACCTAGGATGCTGGATAGGGAGGTAGCCGAGACAGGACGACACACGCCCAATTTTCTCATCCAAACACACACATTTATTCGTATATATATTTATGTATATATAAAGTCTTACAAAGTCCTGGGAACCTGGAGTGAAGGCGATTTTAGTGTGATTGTGATACGATTTATCAGGCTTAGTTATGTGGTTACTGATGATGTACGGATATATTTTTGTTTTAATGACCCAATTCGTGGACGTCCCTCTAAGTATCCATAAGTGATTGCAGTTTCTTTGCATAGAGGAAATAATGTCTAGTGTAAACCATCCGAAAGAAAACCCGGAAATGGATCTGGATACGTGGAAGAAAAACTTAGATCTGGATAAATGGGAATAAATGGAAATCCTACCGCGTGCCATACCATTAGAGAGAAAAGCGAGCCAGAACTGAGAAAGAGATCAAACAACCATCATGACAGCTTCCGGAGCGAGAGAGTGATTCCCAACACTTTAATGGCTGGTATAAGTGGGAGTAAAGTATTGGTGTGAGTGTGGAGTGGGGGAGAGAAGGGGAGGAGGGGTGTGAGAGAGAAGGAGAGGAGGGGTGTGGGAGAGTGAGAGAGGCGGGGAGGGGGGGGGGAGAGACAGTGATGAAAGGACGGGCCACAAAGCACAGGAAGAAGGAAGGAGGTCGTTGAAAGCTTCTGAGAGACCGACTGAAGTGTTGAGGGAAAATGACTGAAGATGAGAAGCGGGCTAGTTAGGGGGAGCAATTATTTTTTTGTCTGTCTCTTTATGTCTTGCTGTGTTTAGCTGTTTCTGTCCCTCTGTTTAGCTGTGTCTGTCTCTCTGTTTAGCTGTTTCTGTCTCTGTTTAGCTGTTTCTGTTTCTTTGTTTAGCTGTTTCTGTCTCTCTGTTTAGCTGTTTCTGCCCCTCTCTCTAGCTGTTTCTGTCTCTGTTTAGCTGTTTCTGTCCCTCAGTTTAGTTGTTTCTGTCTCTCTGTTTAGCTGTTTCTGTCTCTCTCTTTACCTGTTTTTTGGTCTTCATGTCTTGCTGTTGTTTCTTTCTCTCCGTTTGGCTATTTCTCTCTCTCTCTTTAGCTGTTTTTGTGTCCTTATATTATGCTGTGTTTAGATGTTTCTGTCTAATATATCATGCTGTGTTTAGCTGTTTCTGTCTACCTGTTTGGCCATTTCTGTCTCTCTCTCTCTTTAGCTGTTTTTGTTTATGTCTTGCTGTTTGTAGATGTTTTTGGCTCTGTCAGCATTTTCAGTGAGTGTGTCATTGCTCTTCATTGTCAGCTATAGTTAAACTTTTGACTCCCCTGTATTAGGACGCTTTTGAGTTAAGATTTATTTATTTTCTGCCATTGGGTTGCATTAAATTAACACACACACACACGCACACGCACACCACCCCTCTCTCTCTCTCTCTCTCTCTCTCTCTCTTTCTCCACAGTGCATATTCAGGGTCTACGTATGCTTATCCACTTTGCATAAATTTACAGAGAATTGGACATTTTCACCTCATTTCAGCCATCTTCATACGGACTCTGATATAATGACAAAATAATAAAACACGTGAAGTCTTAGGGAATGACAGAGAGAGAGAGAGAGGAAATGAAGTGTTGAGAGAATTTGTGTGACTGTGTAATATAGTGTGCGTGTGTGGACGTAATTTGGTCTGTGTATGTGTCTAATTTATGTTATATGTATGTGTATACGTTTTTGTGTGAGCCATTGTATGTATGTATATATTTTTATCAGCAGCGTAGATGATGATATTTGTACTAGTATATGTGTATGTATCTGTCCATCAATCTATCTATCTATCTATCTATCGCTACTAGGTGTCTGACAAGGTAGAATAATTAGGTGAAATAAAGGAAATCGGCAGGGTAGTTATCGGCATGTCGTCTCTCCATCTTTCCAGCCCATTATTCATTAAGTTTTTCGCCCAGTATTTCGCCCAGTTTCGCGCCCGCTTGTGAAACCCGCCAATACTTTTTATTTTATTATTGCTACGTTTTTATTATTATTATTATTATTATTATAATTATGATTATTATTATGATTATGATTATTATTATTATTATTATTATTATTATTATTATTATTATTATTATTATTATTTTGTGGCAGCCCCGTTGGATTAAGTTCCTCACCACCTAGTCGCCCAATCTTGTCTTGACACCCAAATCCCGCCCACCCCGTTATTGGGTGTCTCTCTCCCACTCCACCATCCACCCCACGACACCCAGCCAGTTTCTCCACTCCCCCATCCACCCCCCCCCCCCCGTATCCACACTCACGCCTGTCTCGCATTCCACCAGCCTGTCTCCCCACTCACCCCACCTCTTCCTGCCCACTTCCACACTTTCTCCCACTCGCTCCCACCCATTTCCCCTCCCACTCACTCCCCCACCCATTCCCCAACCTACTGCCCCACCCATACATCCACTCGCTCCCACCCACTCCCCAACCCAGTGCCCCATCCACTCCCACCTTCTCCCCAACCCACTGTCTCGCCCACACACCCACCCCTTCCCCCGCCCATGTCGTGAGAGTGGGCGTAGTGGAAGGCGGGGATGAATAAAGTTGACGCAAAGTTGGGAGTGAATATGGTAAGTTTTGGGGGCTGCCATTCAGAGTACAGGAGGGTTATGGAGAGAGAGAGAGAGAGAGAGAGAGAGAGAGGCGCTAGTCTGTGTTGTGTGTGTGTGTGTGTGTGTGTGTGTGAGAGAGAGAGAGAGAGAGAGAGAGAGAGAATATGCAAGTGTTTTAGTGTCATTTAAAATACAGGATTGAGAGAGAGAGAGAGAGACTGTGGTGGATGAAGAAGTTAGGCAAAATCGATTGATCAGAAACCCCAGGGCCCACAACACAAATATTTTCTTTCCTCGGGAGTCAGCTCTCTGGAGAACGGAATCCTGAAATAGCTCGCTCTCTCTCTCTCTCTCTCTCTCTCTCTCACACACACACACACACACACACACACACACACACACACACACACATTGTTTTTTTTCAGTGTTTATATGTCTAGTAATTTGTAGCTGAACCGTAGATTATCGACCTTAAGATGACCCTCACGCGATGTCTGGTAAAAGTTAGGATGGTGGTTGTGGTGGTGGTGATGGTGGTGGTGGTGAAGTGGTGGTGGTGGTGAAGTGGTTGTATGGTTGTGGTGGTGAAGTGGTTGTCTGGTTGTGGTGGTGGTGGTGAAGTGGTGTTGATGGTAGTGATAGTTCTTGTGTGGTGGTGGTGGTGGTAGTGATGGTGGTGGTAGTGGTACTTATTGTGGTGGTGATGGTGATAGTAGTGATGGTGGTGATGGTGTGTATTACCCCCCATTGATTATAAGTATTTTCCGTGTATTTCAGCTGTGTATATCACCCCGAAAAAATCCTATTAATCAAGCAATTTTGTGTAGCCAAATGGAAAAGCTGTCTTTCTGGTGTATAAATAAATATAAATAAAAATGGTGACTATTGATCTCTATGCCTGACGAGCCTGGTGTATTTAGCTGGAGTATTTCTGGCTCTTGTGGTTGCATACTTTTGGTTAACGCTCGTGAATTAGAGAATCGACACGGGCGGGAGGAAAACCACCACCACCACCTCCACCACTAACACCACCACCACCAAAACCACCACCAACACCACCACTACCATTACCACCACCAGCGACACCACCACCACTGCCATTACCGCCACCATCACCACCACCACCACAACAAGAGCAACAAACCCACATGCATCAATCCAGTAACGGCAGGGAAGAACTGAGAGAGTGCAACACCCGCGCCCACCTTTTAGTCTAAGGCGAAACGTTTGACTTTATGACCTTCTTAAAATCGAATTACTGCATTTAACTCTTCCTACATTTTTTTTTTTTTTTAGATTGTCTTATAAGTGTTCGGGTTGAATTTCCTTGTGACCTTGACCTTCGACCTTTCCCTGTGACCTTGACCTTTGACCTTTCCATGTGACCTTGACCTTCAACAGCTTATTATCGTAATTGAATCCCTTTATCCATCCACCACCCTGAACCTTTCCCCAGAGTTTGATGTAATTAGATTAGTAACTATAAATTGACCTTGCTGTATGACCTTGACCTTTGTTTATGTATTTGACCTATGATCTGTTGTTTTAAAAAAGAATAAGTCAGTCCCTTGGCTTATCCTCGACCCTTTCACCAAGTTTGGTTTAGATCAGATAAAAACTGTTCTAGTTACTTTGTTCACACTAAGCCGCGAGTAGAATTTTGACTTTGCCCCCTCAAAATCGAATGCATTGGTTCTTGCCTTACCCTCAACCCGTTCTCCAAGTCTGGTTTAAATCGTATAGAAATTGTTTAGGTTGACCTTTGACCCAGCCTTTTGACCTTGACCTTTGACCCCTTGTTATTAGTAGGAATGACGACCCTGATACGTTCTTAAGGTACATCACTTTCTTCTATATTGCTTCTCCATCACACTTATTTCCTGCTCCGTTTTGCTTCCTCAGTCTTATCTCTTTTTCCTTTCCCCCATCCTCTCCTTTCCCCTACCCTTGCAATCGGACTTGGCAGTGATGAAGTCTGAATAACGTGATTTGAGAGAGAGAGAGAGAGAGAGAGAGAGAGAGAGAGAGAGAGAATTGACCCATAAGCTGAGGGAAAGAAAACACAAAAAATCTCTCTCTCTCTCTCTCTCTCTGTCTCTGTCTCTGTCTGTCTGTCTCTCTCTCTAGGGCATTAAGCCACTTGGTGAGGGGGGGGGGTGTTGGGAGAAGGAGAGGGAGGAAGGGGCTGAGGGTGGGTTAGAGAGGGAGGGGGAGAAAGGGAGAAGGGGAGGGAGGGGAGAAAGAGGGGAGAAGGAGGGAAGGGAGGGAGTAAATACCTCAAGAAGGATGAGAGGATGAAGAAATGGAGAAGAGCAGGAGAAGGGGGAGAGAAAAGAGAAGAGAGGAAAGGGGTGGAAAGGAGAATGGAGGAGGAGGGAGGGATAATACGGAAGGAAGGGGGAGAAAACAGAGAGAGAGAGGGAGAGAGAGAGAGGAGGAGGAGGAGGGAAGAGGGAGGAGGAACAACGGGAGAGGAGGAAAAAGAGGGAGGAGGGAAGGAAGCAACGGGGGAGAAGAAAAAATAGGGGAGAGGGGAGCAGTGGGGGAGTAGGGAAAAAAGGGAAGAGGAAAGGGGGGAAGGGAGCAACAGGGGAGGAGGAAAAAGAGGGGAGCGAGGGAGGGGGAGGGGGGAAAAGGGAGGGAAGGAGGAAAGAGGGGAGAGAGAGGGAGGGGAAGGGGGTAAGAGGGGAGAGAGGGAGGGGGAGGGGGAGCAACAATAACATTATCAAAAGGGGAGAGTAGCGGAAGAGGGTGATTAGGGTCGAGTTAACCAGGGCCCTCAGACCCCCCCTTAACTACTGTGTGTGTGTGTGTGTGTGTGTGTGTGTGTGTGTGTGTGTGTGAGGGGGTGGGTGGGTGGGTATGTGAATGTGTGTGTGTGTGTGTGTGTGTGTGTGTGTGTCTGTTCTGTGCTCTCTCTCTCTCTCTCTCTGAATAGGGGTGCAAAAGAGGGGTGAATGTGTATAACTAAAGGGGAGGGGAGGGGAGAGGAGGGCAAGGGGGAGGGGAGAGGGGGAGGGGTGGGGGATGCTTGTTCTGGGGGTAAATTATTGGGTTCTTTAAAAGTCTTCCCCTCCCCACCCCCCACCCCCACCCCTACCCCCACCATCCCCTATCTAAGCGTTCCTCTCCCATTATGCAGATTACAGAGAGAGAGAGAGAGAGAGAGAGAGAGAGAGAGAGAGAGAGAGCAGTTACCCGGCAGCAAGAAAGGGTGCTAACAGTGAAGGGGAGGAGGGGGGGGGAACTGGGGGGTGTATGTATTGGGATTGGTAGCAAACTGAACACATATAATAAGTTTTTTAAAGAATTGGATTCAGTAATATAGCGAGACCTACCTACCACACGAGAGAGAGAGAGAGAGAGAGAGAGAGGGGAGGGGAGTTCCACAATTTTCACACACACACACACACACACACACACACACACACACACACACACACACACACACACACACACACATTACACCAGTCCTGAATTAGATATATCTAGGGAGTTCAATGGTGGGTATGTATGGACTAGGATAAGCGCCCAAGTGGTGTAATGTGAAGGTGTGTGGCGCCATCTCTCGGCAGTCGGACGAAGCAGGGATCTCGGAAACGGATTCTTCTAAACAAAAATAGTAGCAGTAGTAGTAGTAGTATACAGTATATTTAATAATAATAATGATAATAGTAATATTCATAATCATCATCATCATCATCATCATCATCATCATCATCAAAATCATAATACAGTAATAATAATAATGATAACAATAATAATAACAGAACGCCTTAAAATTGTCTAGGGACAATATGGTATTGAAAAAATTCCCACAGCCATTGCCTACTATAAGCTGAACTGTAATGGGACCTTGAGGTCAAGGTCACATTGATCTTGTGCGTGTCACCTGAGGTCGTCATAGTCTATAAGTCCATCAAGTTTTGTGGCTCTAGCTTTATTCATTCATGGAAAATTAGATGACATCCGAAATATTGCAATAAGTCGCAGTTTTAGACTCCAGACAGTCTCCGGAAATATATAATCCATCGATTGGGACCATATTCGTTTCCCCATCGCGGCCCCAGTAAGCCTGTATTGCAGTAAAATGTCGACTTGCCAGCTTAAGCATTTCTGAGATACCGTCCCGGAATCTGTTTTTATTACCTTCTGGATACTGTCCTGTGATCCGGTTGATGGATTGCCATCATATTTGGCCAGAGGAAGCCACCAGCTGGGCGATTTAACTGACAATGTTTGAAGGCTGTAGGCCAAAGAGTCTCGGAGTAATGGTCATTTACTCTTGAAGTGGAAAGAATAATAGGAATATTGACAAAAAACAAGAAAACTTCCCACGGGCATGTGGGAAGTTTTAGTAATGATAACGAAATAAAATAAAACAATATTTGTGTTCAAGTGGTGGTGTGTGAAGGTCTGTGGAGCCACATATCATCACGGGTGAAACTCGGAAACGGGCAAACTTGATCCCGTGTCCAGGATTCGTAACCCCCATTAGCATATTTACGTAGAGTGCATTATCAGCCAAAGCCAGACTCAGCCATCACCCCGCCTAATGGGAAAAAGGGTGTCAGGTTAATCAGATGGTAAATTGCACAGCTGGACGTATAAATAGCAAGAAGACTCCCAGCCCATTTATCGAGAGGAAAAAGGGTTGAGTTGGTGATAATTCTGTCTGCGCTCGAGCTGGGTGTTCGTTTTAGGATTCTGTCCCTCTTCTCTTCTCTTCTTTTCTCTCTCTCTCTCTCTCTCTCTCTCTCTCTCTCTCTCTCTCTCTCTCTCTCTCTCTCTCTGTCGCGTGTGTGTGTGTGTTTGTATGTATGTATGTAGTTTTAATTAGCAATAACGACGACAACTACTGTGATTAAGTCCGTTTTTACACATATATGTGTTAATAAAAATAAAAATGCCTAATACAGTGTGAATCAAAATTAGCCATTGTGTGTGCATTTAGGAAGTGATTTCATTGTCATCCAGGGCCAATCAGAGGTCAAGCTCAGGGATCAGAGGTCAAGGTCAGTGTCAGGGGTCAGGGGTCAAGGTCGGGTCAGAGGTCAGGGTCAAAGTTCAGGATGCCTTGTGTTTGGGGATGGTACGAATTAATTGGATTTGGGTTTAGATCAACAAAAAAGGTCATTCTAGGTCAGATTTCTAGCGCTGCGTTCCTCTTCTCTTGGGATAATTTTTGGTCTAATTTTCTATGTTTTTTTGCGTTTAATTTGATATATATTAAGGAATGTATTATTTATTATTTTTCGTGGCGTTTCAGTTTTTATTTATTTATTTTTTTTTTTTGCACATCGGTCAAAGGTCAAGGTCGAGGGTCAAGGTCAGTCTACAGGCTCAGCGTCGCTTCTCTCTCTCTCTCTCTCTCTCTCTCTCTCTCTCTCTCTCTCTCTCTCTCTCTCAGAATTTTTTATCTTATATTTTGATTGTTTTGTTTCCAGTGTGTGTGTGTGTGTGTGTGTGTGTGTGTGTGTGTGTGTGTGTGTGTTTTGAATGTAGGGTTTTTCGGTCTATATTTTTGTTGGACTTGTTTTAATACGACTGGGGCGGCTAGGGGATTGTGTGTGTGTGTGTGTGTGTGTGTGTGTGTGTGTGTGTGTGTGTGTGTGTGTGTGTGTGTGTGTGTGTGTGTGTGTGTGATGTTTTATTCCCCCCGGCTGTGAACGTGAATGAACGGCTGATTGGACGCCGTTCTTCCGCCATATATGTGTCTGTATTTTGATGTTTTATGCTTTGGTTGTCGGTGTGCTCTTTGTGTGTGTGTGTGTGTGTGTGTGCTTGTCCCCATCCATACGTGTGGTTTAATGTGTGTATTGCATGTCTGGATTTATGTATCTATCCGTCTATCTATCCATCAGTATCTATCACTGTCAATCTATATGAATGCAAAAAAGGGTCTTAGAAGTGTGTGGTGAATTTTGAAGAGATAGGAACGAGGGCAGGGAATTGGAAGGCAGAGGTTTTATATATTAGAGAAAGAGAGAGAGAGAGAGAGAGAGAGAGAGAAATGCAGGTAGTGTTTTTTTACTGTTAAATCTTAAATCAAATAGTTTCTTATCATTGTCTTGTTTTTCTCTTATCTCTTATCAGTGCCTGGATTGTTAACGTGGATATAAAACACGTAATGGAAGTGTTCTGTGCCTTATCACCAGTCCGTCTTTCTCTTTGTAATTCTTTGCTGTGTTTGTGTACCTTCTCATTAACGTTATCTCAGTCTCCCCTCTTCTCTTTCCCGTTTTCTTTTGTTATGTATTTTTTGGGTTTGTTATCAGTGTGTTCGCATGTGTGTAATATGTCTCTCTCTCTCTCTCTCTCTCTCTCTCTCTCTCTCTCTCTCTCTCTCTCTCTCTCTCTCTCTCTCTCTCTCTTTCGCTGGGCCAATCCTTTCCGTCCCCATTTCCCCTTTTATGGTTATGGCTGTCCCCTCTCTCTCCTTTCCCCTCTTCCTCTCCCCTCTCTCCTCCTCTGTCTTTCATCTTTTCCCTCCTCCTCTCCCCTCTCTCAGCTTTTCCCTCCTCCTCTCCCCTCTCTTCTAATCATTTCCCTCTCATCTTTCGCCTCTTCCTCTCCCCACTCTCCACCTCCTCTCATCTCTTCCCTTTCCGTCTCCCCTCCTTCTTTCATCTTTTCTCTCTTCCTTCTCCCCCTCCCTTTCCCCTATTCTCCCCTTCCCTTTCCTCTCCCCTCCTATTCCCCTCCCTCCTGTATTATCCTCCCCTTCTTTCCCCTCTCTGCCTCATCGTTTCCTTCTCTTCCCGTCTTCCCTCTCCTCTCATCTTATTTCTCCTCTTTCCCCTCTTATTTCTTACTTCTTCCCTCCCGTGTACCGTCTTCTTCTCCCCTTTCTCTCACTCCTCCCTCTCATTCCTCCCTCTTCCCTCGTAACTCTCCCTTCATTACACCCCCATGGTCCAGCTTCTTGAGATGCGCCAAGTGGCAGTGGTGGGTGGGAGAGGCACAGGTCAGCGCTTGAAAGTCTTGATTTTCTGTAACATTCTGGCCTACACAGAACTGAAGATGGGTTCTGTGTGGCCTGAAGCGCTGTAGAAAATAAGGACTTCAAGCTCAGTCCTGTCTTTCTCCCACCCACCATTGCCACTTCTTTTTTGTTTATGGGGCTGGTTTGTTTTTGTATTATCTGGCTTAATTTCAGGTTTTTTATTTATATTAAAAATTGGTTGGAAACCCCATCCCATCCTTTTTTCACAATATACCTACCGGTAACTATAATAGAATTCATTGCTTCCTACGGTTATACATAAAACGTACGAACAAATAAGTAAAGCGAAAGGATCAGCTTATATACTGTATATAATATACTGTGTATATATATATATATATATATATATATATATATATATATATATATATATATATATATATATATGTGTGTGTGTGTGTGTGTGTGTGTGTGACGGAAAAAAAAAATTGTCTGAAGAGAGAGAGTGAGGGAGAGACTGATAAAGACAAGAAAATAGAGATAAATATGAACAACTAGATATGAAGATAGGGGTAAATAGGTACAGGAGAGTGAGCAATAAAAATAAAATGAGTAAGAGACAAAAGACCCTGGTGGGCTACCTACTTCTTAAGGGGCAGTGTTCACCGCAGCGGGCGTCCTGAATACGGGTTGTCTTTATAGTACACGATAATGTGTTTGACGGCCACAACGCACTGCCGTGGACCCCGAACACAAACAGGTTCAGTGTTGTCGGGTGGGATTACAAGCTTCGCGCCGGACTCCAGCCTGACCCGTGCCACATTCTTACCACCGGCACCAATAAGTCTGGCTCGTCCCTCGCCCTCCACATCCATCAGCACCGTAGTGATGTCCAGTGGAGGTCGTGGGGCAAGTCCTTTTTCCCCGATCCTCAGCCCATTCAGCCAGACGACAAGTGTTTCTGTGTTCTGCTGATTCCACCTAAGTTAGTCGGTTGGTGTCGTCGTGGGCTGCCAACTCAACCTTCATCCTTGCATTTTTCCTTTACCCCTTTCTAAACTACCTTCCTCTCATCCCCCCCCCCCCCTTCATTTACCCTTATCCTTCTCCTCTCCCCTCCTTCGCCACTTTCTCCCCTCTTTCCTTTTCTCCATTTTCTTCTCTCTCCACTCCCATCTTCCAGTCCTTTCTTCTCCGTAGCTCCATTTCACCTTGCCTCTTATTCGTAGCTTAAATACTTTCTCCCCTTCCTTTCCCCTAACCCCTCCCCTCGCCTCCCCTCCCCTCGCCTATCTCTAACGACTACTATTCCGCCCTTCCTAACTACTTCACACCCTTCCCTTACCACGTTCATGATAATGCCTTCCTCTTCTTTATACTCTCTCCGCCTTCCATGGTCCCCTTCCCCGCCCTCTCCTTTCCTCCTCCCTATCCCACACACCTGTATAACGTCCAGGGACAGGTAAATGAGTCGTCTTTTTGCCGCCAAAGAGCTACGCAAAATAATCCGCAGGAGTACAAAATTCTGGGCCAAGTTAAGGTGAAAGAGGTATAGCTAGAAGACAGGGTGGTCCTTATATAACGCTTCCCTTCTACCCACGCCCACACCAGCACACTGAGCCGTCTAGTGGAGCGCTATTTGCAAACCACATTTTATGATACAAAAGACGTCTTGGGGCTGAAAGGGTTAAGGATGGGATTGGGGGTCGTGTTATGATATCGTATTTGTGAGATCGTAAAAGGGGGCGCCTACCCCTTCTCTCGCTTCTCTGGTTACGCCACTCTCTCTCTCTCTCTCTCTCTCTCTCTCTCTCTCTCTCTCTCTCTCTCAAATAGTCTCGTCGGATGAGTTTTTCCATTCCTTTCTCTTCTGGTCATCTTCGCACCCTCTTCATCCACTCTTTTCTCCCAAACTTTCTAATACTTCCTCTATCCTCCCAACTCTAATTCTCTAACTCTATAATATCTAGCTCTCTTCTCCCCGGGTGTTTTCTCCCCATCTCTGGTCTTTCATCTCTATTTTCGCCCCAGATCATTTTTTCTTTCTCCATGCCACTCAGACAATTTCCTAGCTTTTTTCTCGGATATTTTTTCTCCCCAGGCTCTGTATTCTGCCTCCTCGCTCCCCTTGCCTTCTTTAGTTAACCCGTCTTCTCCCCTCTCCCACTCCCGTGGTCGTCACTCCCACCCAATCTCATGCCTCTTAACTTTCACCCCCTCTCCATCATCCCCACGTACCTCCCCACCTCCCCTGCCCCTCCCCACCTCCCCTGCCCCTCCCCACCTCCCCCCTTCAGACCGTCTCCCCACTCTCTCTACGACATCTCAGGCTCTCCCCATCTCCCCACTCTCTCCCCACGTCCTCCCCCCTTCTTGCCCCAGTTCATAATCTCCCCTCCTTCAGATCCTCTCCCCATCTTCCCACTCTCTCACTGTCTTGTCCCTGTTCGTAACCCCCCCCCTCTCTCTTTCTCTCTCTTTTATCCCCACCTTCTTCCCCCAATCCTTTACCCACTTCCTCCCTCTCCAATTCATTTCCCCCTTGCTCCTCTCCATATATACCCACCTCTTAATCCAGCTACCCCCTTCCTCCCCCACCTCTTCTCCATCCCCTCTTCCCCTCCCCCATTCCCTTCCCCCTTCTCCCCTTACATATCTCCCACGTCCTCCCCCCACAACCACCCTCTCCATCCCTCATTTCCACCATTCTCCTCCGCAAACCACCCTCTCCCCACAACTCATCTCCCCCCACTCCCATTCTCCTTCTTATCCACGCTCCCACTTCCTCCCCACACAACCACCCACTCCATCCCTCAACTCCACCTCTCCATCTCTCTCTCTCCACAACCCACTCATCCACCCACTCTGTCCTCAATCTGTTCCTCTTCTCTTGATCAAGTTCTTAACGTGGCCAACTTTCCTACTCATCGCAGTTTCCCCTCCCTTCCTCCCCGCCCGATTAGACCACTTCCCCTCCCCTCCTTCCTCAGTATCCCCACGTATCCCCTCCTATTCCGTCACCCCTCCCTTCCCCTCCTCTTCCTCGCCCTTTCCCTTTTTTTCCCCCATCTGCTGTCTCCCCTTTCGTCTTCTCTCCTCCCCTCTTCACCTCTCTCCACTTCCTTCTTTCCTCCCTTTGTTCTCCCTTTTCTTCTCTTACTCCTTTCTTCTCCCCTCACTAGTCCACCTTCTCTCTCTCTTCCCTCACCCCTCCTTTGCCAGTCTCCGTCTCCCCTCTCCCCACCCCCCCACAGCCTCCCCATCCTTCCCCTCTGCCAGGTTAGACTAGACAGCTTCCTCTTCCATTTTAACCCCTTCACCACGAGTTTTTTTTCTTGCTCTAATTAAAATCATGTAACAGTAGCAAGAAAAAAAAAAAAAAAAAAAAAAAAAGTCTCCTTTTTCTTTTTTACTCAAACTCTGACATAGAAGAGAATTTCCGGGTATAAGTTGCAGGATTAATCGCCAAGGAGGAAGTGTTGCGTAATCCTTAACCCTTCCAGTACGATGACGTCTTTAGTCTTTCCCCAGACGATTTTATTCGTCTTAAGGTGGTGTCCGAACTTCACCACTTCTGTCCAAAGCTAAATAATAGGAAGAAAGGTGTAAAATAAATACCATATCGCCAGGTGTTAGGGAGACTTCTTAACCCTTTCAGTACGATGACAGTTGTTTTAGGGCGTATTAGGCTACGTGTGATTTTTGCAGATTACGTAACACTTCTTCCTCAGCGAATTATTCTGCGCCTCGGTATCCTCTCTGCAGATTACACAACACTTCTTATTAGGCGAATTATTCTGCATTTTAATATCCTCTTATCTCTTATTGATGTAGCTGATGTCGATATTTTGATACTAAATAACGTGCAAGAGAATTTTGAGGTGCAATATGAAAAGTAAATCGCTCATAGAGAGGAGCAACGTAACCTACACTGCAGTTTATATTGCTTTTTTTTTTTTTTTTTTTTTAATCATACCATCTGGTGTTTCAAAACTTTCTTAGTGTGTAAAATTATTTTATAAGGAGAAAGACTATAAGCCAAATCGTGTCCTCGTTCTGAAGTGGTTAGCTGGAGAGAGTACGGTCGCTGTTCTCTCTCTCTCTCTCTCTCTCTCTCTCTCTCTCTCTCTCTCTCCATTTCGAGCCAGAAAATCCCCTCCCTCACTCTCCCCTCCTTCACTCCCTTCCCCTCCCACTCCCCCTCCCGTCTCCTCCCCTCCCCTCCCCCTGAAGGCTGTTTGGTCCACGTCCCCGCACTTCGATACCGTAATTTGGCCCGTAGCGGGGGTAACGACAGGTGGGCCCCCTCCTCTAACTCCTCCCATTTTCCTCACCACTTCCTCCTCCTCCATCTCTTCTTCTCTTCCTCCTCTCTCCTCCTCCTCCTCCTCCTTTTCTTTACTTTTTCCTGTCCTTCCCTTTTTCCCCATTCTCATGTTTCCTTCTTTTCCCTTATTGTCTTCCACTTCCTGTTTCTCTTTTCCTTTATTTTTCCTCTTTCACCTCCTTTCATTTTTCCCTCCACTTCCTCCTCCTGTTTCTCTCTCCTTTCTGCGATTTTTATTTTCCCCGTTTTTCCTGATTTTCCTTCATTTTTTCCCCTATATTCTTTACACTCTTGGGTATTCATTTTTCATTGTAATTTTGCATATTTATTTGCGTGTCTTTAATATTCTGTCTTTTCTCCATTTACTTAGTTTTCATTCATTTTTCCCCAGATATTCTCAGTCGTTTATTATTATTGTTATTATTATTATTGTTATTATTATTGTTATTATTATTATTATTATTACTGTCTTCTTCTTCTTCTTCTTATTATTATTATTGTTGTTGTTATTATTATTATTATAATAGCTTTTTTTTCTTGTTTTCTATTGTGTTTTCATCCCTTTCTCTTGCTTTTGCTTTCCCCGTCATATGGCTTAAATAGTTTCCTCTCTCTCTCTCTCTCTGTCTCTCTCTCTCTCTCACTCTTGCAATTCTTAGATCCTCCTTAGTTTTCTGTTTCTGTGTTCCTTTGCCGTGTTTTTTCCTCTTGTGTTGTCTTCTCCTCTTGCTCCCACGAAACGCTCATCCTCCTCTTTCCTCTCCCTCTTAGTCTTTACTCTTCCTTTTTATATTTCTTAACTTTTTTGTAATTTCCTGTTCCTCCCCAGCTTCTGTTTGTTTCTCCTCTGTTGTGACCTGTTTTCCTTTACTTCCTCTTTCACTCACTGCACGCCATGTCTCTCCCCTCTTTCCCCTCCCTCTTACCTCTTCCTCTTTCTTTTTCCAGCTCTCTTTCCTTCTACAATTCCAAGCCTCTCCCCTGTATTTTATTTCTCTCGTGACCTGCTTTTATTTCTTCTTTATCTCTTTATTTTCCCCTCTTGTTCCCCTCGCCACTTGCTCTCCCTGCAGTTTCCCCGTCTCATATTTCCCCTTCCTTTGCCTCCCTCGCTAGTCACAGGTTTTAATTTTCTCCCCCTTTTCTTTCTCCTTTGTAGTTTCCCCTCCCCTCCCCACCCCCTCCTCCCCTCCCCTCCCTTCCCCTCCCTCCCTTGCTCTGGATTTGTCCTTTCTCGTGCGTGATAAAAATACCCTTATCGCTCTCTCTCTCTCTCTCTCTCTCTCTCTCTCTCTCTCCAGTTAAAGTGCTTTTTTTCCCTTCTTTCACCCTCTTCGTAGTAAAAACGCCCCCTATTCTTTTCCCTTCTTTCCCCCCCTTTCGTTTCCCCTCTTTCCCCCTCCTTGGGTCCCCCCCCCTTATCCCCATTCTGTTTCCTCCTCCCCTTTCTTTTCCCCCCTTTCTTCCCCTCATTTTTGCTTCCCTCTCTCTTCTCCCACATTTTCCTCTTCCTCCAGCATTCCCCCCCTTTTCTTTCTCTTCTCCCACATTCTTCCTCCTGTACCGCATTATCCACTCCCATTCCTTTCCCCTCTCCCTTCATCATTTGCTCTTTCCTCGCACGTTTTCCCCTTCCCTTTGTTTCCACCCTCCCGCCCACATCTTTCCCTCCTTTCCGCATTTTCCCTCCTCTTCTCTCTCCCCACACTTTCCTCTTCCCTCCTCCGCCCCCCAGCGTGCCATTTCCCAGGCGTGACGCTCTTACAAACACCGGACAATTACCGTCTTTTTGCCCTCATCGGGAATTGGCTGCGTTCGGTATTTGGGACACTGGAGGTAGCCGTACTCACCCGCCGGGGCATTTTCAGCAGCTCGCCTTAGGATTTGTTGCACTGAGTTTGGAGCGACGCGGAACGAATTTTGGAGTTCCCCCCCCTTTTTTTTTTTTTTTTTTTTTTTTTTTTTAATGTGGCGCTGTTTGAGGTTGCTGTGTAGTTTGGCTGTTATTTTTTTATTTATTTATTTTTTTTTTATGTTGGTTGAGATGGATTGCTTTTGAGTGATTATGGGGCATCGGCGAGCGAATTCTTGGCATCCCAATTAGTTCCCTATTAAATGGTGGGAACGAACTCGCAGCCTCTTTTTTTTTCTCGATTATGGAATGTTATTTAAGACTGAAGTTGTGGATTTTGTCTTTGTTCATTTTAAAGTGTTACATGTAGTTTTTATTATTGGGGTTACTTTAGAATATTTTAACGTGTATCCTCTAAATAGTTCCGTATTTTCTGATTCTGATACATGTTTTCGATCAGTGGGCAGCTTAGTCTAATCAGCAGTCCAATCGCCTCCTAATCCAGATGTCTGAGGTTCGAGCCCACCAGCCAATCTTAAGCCAGCGTGATGAAGTTTGGCGTACCCCGCCTTAGTGGAGAAGTTCGGTGCTGCTGTGGGTTAAAGACTGACTGTACGAAGTTCTGTATTAGCTTCTTCAGTAAACGGTCTGCGTGTGATTCATTATTAAACTTCTTTATCACTGGACGAGTGTAAAGGTATAGGATTTCGAGGTAAAATGTATCCCTTATGTAATAAAACGTATTCCTTATGTTGGAGATAAAACGTACTAAGTTGGAGATAAAACGTATTATGTTGGAGATAAAACGTATTATGTTGGAGATAAAACGTATTCCTCATGTTGGAGATAAAACTAATTCCTTATGTTGGAAATAAAATGTATTCCGTCAGTCATTGATTGCTTGTAATTTTCTCTACTGAAGACAATCTAATGCTGTTATCTTACGTATAATTCCTACGTGTACTAGTAGTTGGAAAAGATGACCGGGGTTAGTTTTTGAAGTCTTTGACACTTAGGATTTCTCTCGGCTGGCCAAAATTCTGAGGTGTTTGAATAAAATGCGAAAAGGTAAGTGTGTGAGTGGGTGTAAGCTGTCACCGAAGACCATCATCATTATCATCATCATCATCATCATCATCATCTGAAAAATTGACATAGACTGGATAATGCATCTTAATTTTTCTTCTCCAAACTTCATTATGGCGTGAATAAGAAAAAGGTATAACAGGTGTACTTGGTAATTAAGGTAGCAGGTAAATGTATCGTGTTGGTAATCAGTCCATCTAAACTTACCTGCCCGGCCATCCTGTGTTTTTACCTCCAGGTAATTAGTGCTCAGGTATTAGCCCCACCTTTTCCCCTGGCCTCTCTCCCCACTTCCCCTTCCTCCTTGCTTTCCCTCCTTCCCTCTGCCTCCCCACCTCCTTCCTCCTTGCTTTCCTTCCTTCCTTCTTGCGTTCCCCCTTTCTTCCTCCAACCTCCCCTCCTTCTCCCTACCTTCCACCTCATTCCTCCCTGCTTTCCCTCCTTTCCCTAGCATCTCTTCCTTCCCCTTGTCTTCCTTCCTTCCCCCCTGCCTTCCTTCCTTCACCACCCTGCCAACGTCTCATCTTCCTCAGCTTTTCCCCTCATTCCTTCATGACCTATTATTCCCTTTGCTCTCAAATTACCGTTCCTTCCCGTTCCTATTCACTTTCCCCTCCTCCCCTCCCCGTTCCTCTTCAGTCTCCCAGCTTCCCCTCCTCCTCCCCTCTCCCAGCCTCCTCTCCCCCTCCTCCCCTCTCCCATAATACTAAACATAACAGGAAGTATCCATCAGGTGGCTTTTTAAGTTGCCAGTTCTCATTTATCCACCACCAGTGTTGCCAGTTCACCTATCGACTCCTCTCTCTCTCTCTCTCTCTCTCTCTCTCTCTCTCTTCATCACATTCTGTCTCTTACTTCCCTCCCCTGTTCCCCCTGTCCCCAGATATTCCTCTTTCTATCCCCCGTTTTCCCTCTCCCTCCCCTTCCCTTCCCCTTCTCCCTCCCCCCCATCACCCCTCCCCAGCAGTTAATATATGAAACTCTACGCAGTTTCCCCGCCATTTTTCCCTTGATGGTTTTCATCACGTCGACTGTGTTTGCTGTTTAATTTCCACACACACTGTTTTAATGACTGTCTCTCTGTTTGGCGGATGGGGTGGGGCAGGCGGGTGTTTATTGGGCTCTGTTTATGCATTTTGGGAACAGTTTATGTATGTGTTTTTAGGTGTTTGTTCAGTGGGTGGTGCTGGGTGCTTGGTGTTGTTAATGTTTTTGATAGTTTGGGCTGTTTTTTAGGGGGTTGTGTGTTTGTGTGTGTGTGTGTGTGTGTGTGTGTGTGTGTGTGTGTGTGTGTGTGTGTGTGTGTTTTAGCTGTTTATTTAACTATGTCTGGTCCAGAAATTTGATGTTTGTTGCTGTTTATGTTCTGTTTATTGATTTGTGTTTGTTTTTATGATTTTTCCCACGTGGTGTTTTGATCTCCATCCGGTGTTTTACTGAATGGCTTTTTATGAACCGCTGATGATTGCGTGGATTTGTAATGGGTTATTGCTGTTTATTTAGTGCTTGGTGTTTGTCTGTTTACGTTTTTTTATGTGTGTTTTTTTGTAACCTTAAATCCTTTCTCCGTCCTCTGGTTGGAAAAAAGGTGTGCATGATGATGATGATGATAATTTCTCTCTCTCTCTCTCTCTCTCTCTCTCTCTCTCTCTCTCTCTCTCTCTCTCTCTCTCTCTCTCTCTCTCTCAGTAATCCCGAGATCCTTATTCCCATCGATTATGGAAGCTCCCTAACACCTCTTCCTTAGCGATTTATTTTTGGATATGGCTGGTTCATATCCTTGTGTACGTTATTATTTAGAGTATGGCGATAATGGAAGGATTTGTGTAACAGAGGTGGTCAGTAAGGTGTAGTAAAATAAATCGCTTAGGAAAAGGTGTTAGGGAGCTCCATCATGACCCTGTATCTTTCCTTTCATTGCTCTTACTCCCAATGTAATTCTCACTCCTCTTATTCTCGCTTCCCCTCCCCTCCATCCCCTTCCATTCCCCACCCCTCTCCCCACCCCCAACCCCTCTCCCGACCCACTTCCCCTCTTCCCTCCCCATCTTCCCTACCCCCTACCCCTCTCCCTCCCTCCTTCCCTTACCCTACCCCCTCTCATTTCCCCCTCCCCGTCTCCCCAAACCCCCTTCCCTTCCCTCTCCCCACCCCCGATCATTCAGACCATCACATTGAGCTGGTGATCTAGCGGACTGAAATTCGAATCCCCGCAGTAATTTTTGTTCCTGGACAATTAGTTTTTATAATGTGAGGTAAATACGTTTCCCGACACACACACACACACACACACACACACACACACACACACACACACACACACACACACACACACACACACACACACACACACACAATCAAGCCCCATATAACCATGATTCTGTTGGGAGTTCATTTTTGCAGCTGCTGATTTGCTTTTTTCCATTTTTTTTAACTTTTTTTTTATCTATCTCTAACCCATCCAGTCCAAAATCTCTCTCTCTCATTACCTGAATACAATTACCTGGAGATATATATTTAAAAAAGGTAATATGAAAATTCTGTTTATATTATTCCCTCTAGCTCGAGAGGACGTAACTGAGTGTAAGAGGTCACCGAAGTGAAGGGGTTGAGGAGTGACCTATGACATTGTATGGTGCCCTCTGTTGACCTGGTAGAAATTCATCATCATCATCATCATCATCATCGTCGTCGTCATAGTCATTGTCATCATCATCATTGCCATCGTTGTCGTCATTGTCGTAATCTTCGTTATCATCACTGCCATCATCATCATTTTCATCATCATCATCATCATCATTGTCGTCGTCCTCATTATGACCCTTTTTCCTACCGATACAATTACATCCTGAACTCCCATTAACCTCCCCGCGCCTGTTTCATGATGTGGATGGTGGGCAGTAGTGCATAATGGGTGATACGTGCCCTTGTTTGGTGATATTTGCTAGCGTGCAAGTAAACGCGGACATAATCATCACATTAACCCCGCAATCACCGGAACACTGATTCTCAATGAGGTGGCATTCGTCTCGTGGTGTGGACGGTGGGTACTAGCGCTTAATGGGTGATAGGAGAATGGGTGTGATGCTGTTTATCGCCTCCCTCATCACCTCTGCCTTACTAATAACATATATATAATATTATTATGGAGTGGCATTTGTTATCGTCTGTTTATGCCTGTCTGTCTGTATTTATCTCTGTCTTTCGAGCTGTCTGTGTCTATCTGTTTTTCTTATCTGTCTATCTGTCTGTCTGTCTTCCTGTATCTGTCTGTCTCTCTATCCATGTTTGTTCTGTATCTGTATCTATCTATGTAGACTCTCTTTCTATCCATATCTGTCCTGTCTATATCTGTCTATGTAGACTCTCTCTCTCTCTCTCTCTCTCTCTCTCTCTCTCTCTCTCCACCCCCCAGAAATGCACCATATGCCCCTTTATACCCCCAATCCCCCCTGTCACGTAACGACCCCGAACAAGCAATTAGTCAGGTGGCCACTAATCAACGCTTGTTATTAATGGGTGGGGGGGAAAGGGGGAGGGGAGGGGAGGGGAGGGGAGGTTGTGGTAGGGGAGGAGTAGAGGGTCATGCATTCTGGGGTAAGGCAATGAATGGTTTGGTAGGGAAGTGTGGGGTGGGGAGGGGAGGGGAAGTTATGGTAGGGGAGGAGTAGAGAGTCATGCATTGTGGGATAAGGTAGTGGATGGATTGGGAGGGAAGTGTGGGGTGGGGAGGGGAGGGGAGGGGAGGTTATGGTAGGGGAGGAGTAGTGGTCATGCACTGTGGGGTAAGTAGTGGATGGGTTGGTAGGGAGGTGTGGATAGGGTAGAGTCGAGGAAGGGAATGGAATGGTGGATTACGGAGGTGGAGAAGAGCGACAGGGCTGGGTTGTGTGAGTAGAGGGAAGACAATTTTGGAAAGTAAAGCAGTGTGGGTAAGTGACATGGAGAGAGAGAGAGAGAGAGAGGGGGAGGGGGAGGGGGCTAGGATCATACTGTCATCAAGGCCTCGAGTGTTAATTGATGACACAATTTCTAGTTAAGCTTCTGTATAATCCCACATCCGTCAGAATATACACATACTAATACTTCTAGGGGTGAGAAAATGTACAACCTAGCAATGTAACTTTTTCATGATGGGGACAACTCTGCTATTATAATTCTAGTTAACGTTATACACTTTTATTCATCTGAGTGTGATTTTTAGCGTATTAGAGAATTGTTGTATCGTTTGTATCGCGCGTCAAAAAAAAAAAAAAAATAGTATTGCCGTATAGCCAAACAGAACTCTAAAAATAAATAAAATCATATACCTGTCAAAATTCGAATATACTTTTTAGGGTTGGTGAAATAGGTAATGTAAAAGCTGGTAAAATAATGGAATAGTTTGTATCTGTTACGTAAAATACCAGGAAAAAACAATTATGACACAAAGCGGCCTTCATGTCATCGTATTATCTCGCACCGGGCAAAATAAACATAGACATTCAGCTTTGCGAAATTATATCATGACTCTGTAAATAATAAAGGAATGCACTAATGAATGGTAAGTAAAGCCCTGTTAATATCTGCAGCTATCTCCATACGCACATATATAATTCATTGGTTTGTAATATTATCTTTTATTTTACTTTTACATAACAGGGAGTAAAGTTATCGCACAGCTTGTATTTGTCTGGGTGCTGTTAATAAAAAAATACAGTAATTGATGGTATGATTTATTTATTTTTTACTTAACAAGGGGTAAAGTTATCGCACAGTTTGTATTTGTCTGGGTGCTGTTAATAAAAAAATAATACAGTAACTGATGGAATATATTACAGTCACATATATTCCTTCAAAAGTTATAGCATTCATATATATTTGTGTGGATCGTGAAATATCTAACTGAACAGCCAATAAACATTATTATACCGAATATCCTTCTCGCTTATATTTCGGAAAAGAAAATAATGTCGCTGTTGTGATCTGTAATTTATGTCTTTTCACCCCACTCATCATTTCTCCCCAATTTACTCCATGTCATTTCACCCACTCGTCATTTCTTTCCACTCCTCACTTTGATTCACTCTGTTCCTCTCCACCTGACACTTCGATTCTTCTCCCCTCTGTCCCCTATCTTCATGTCACCTGTCCTTTCTCCGCATCTCATCTCTCTTTTTGTCACATACTTTCTCACTTTTTCTCATTTCTCATGTTACACTTTCTCTCTTCTCTCATATCACGTCTTTATCCCTCCTCACGTCACGTCACATTTTCTCATTCCTCATGTTACCTCTTCTCTCTCCTGATGTCATTTCTTTTACCATATTTCACTCTTGTCTCATGTTTCTCACTTCATGTCACCTCTCTCTCTCTCTCTCTCTCTCTCTCTCTCTCTCTCTCTCTCCATGTCACCTCTCTTTCCCCATTCCACCCCATCCCATTCCCCTCTGACGCATTTTCCCTCGTCTTCACATGACAGTCCTACTCCACTTCCTCTTCCCTCGTCTGACACTCTTATTCTCCACCTTACAAATGACCCTCACAACCCCGCCCGCTCCTGTGTGTGTGTGTGTGTGTGTGTGTGTGTGTGTGTGTGTGTGTATTTTATTTTCATTGTGTCGTGTTGTGTATGTGTGGATATGTGACAGCGAATGGTTTCCCTTTGTGTGTGTGTGTGTGTGTGTGTGTGTGTGTGTGAGAGAGAGAGAGAGAGAGAGAGAGAGAGACCAACATACATATGATTCACTGTCCTATCTCTTTACTGATCGATGGAGCTATTCTCTTTCCCTCCACGCCTACCCCTCATCATTCCCACATCTTTTTCCTTGCATCTTATTTCCTCATCCTGGTTCTTCATCTCCACCTCTCTTTTCGCACTCTGTCACCCTTTTCTGAGCTGTATTTATTTTCCCTTATTGTTTCGAGGCTCAGTAGGACACGATATTTCTCTCTCTCTCTCTGTCTCTCCGCCTCCTTTGTTTTCTGACCCTGATAATATTTTCTTTGCCATATTTCTTTTGTTTTGATGTTTTGTTTGACACATTCTTACTCTCTTCCTCCTTCCCCTCATTTCAGCATCTTATTCTGTCTTCCTGTTCGTCCTTCCTTATCTGTCGCTATTTTTCCCGCACCCACAGAAGCGGTCAATCCCAGTAGATGTCCCTAACTGTGTCACTCACTCACTCTTTCTCTGGCTAAGTCACTGTACCGTGTTGAAAAATTAATCTAACAGGTTGCGTCAGCGTTTCATGAGCATCACGCTAATTGTAGGGGGGTGTTGGGGGTGTTGAGGTGGAGAGTTCTTGGTGGGGTGTCTGGTGTGCGTCAGGGGTGTCTCGGAATTCGGTGTGGTGACCATTTGGGGGTGTATCAGAGGGGAAAATGCCAAAAGAAATGACACCTTTTAGATCATACGCCTTCTTCATTTCTCCCCACAGCATCTTCCTTTCCGCATCTTTTCTCATTCCACTTTTCTTCCATCATCGTCCTTAACCCCTTCAGCCTGAGGAAGGATTTATGAATTTTTGTTTTTATTTTATTTTTATTTATTTTTATTGTTTTACGCTTCCTACATGTGTTTTTTTAATTAACTTAGGGGAGACTTCGAATTGTGGGGAGAGGGGTATTAAGAATTTCATTTACCCTTTACCTACAAATGGCCTCCTTTAAAAAGCTGAATAAAATCAAGGTGTGGCAAGAATAAAGCAAGACTAAAATAATTTTATTTGATATTTATAACGTATTCCAATATTAACACTCCTATGTTGTTCGCCCTCCACCCCCACCCCCTCTATCCCATTACCCACCCCACAGCCCACGCTTCCATTAAGCCCTCTTCACACACACACACACACACACACACACACACAGCGAGAGAGAGCTTAGGGCTGACGAGGTGCCTCTTTGTCTTGCTTTAGTCAATGGTAGTATAAAACAAGGAGCCCCCCCTCTTACTACTCCCCTCCCACACCCCCTACTCCCCCTCCCCCTCCCCATACTCCCCCTTCCCCCTACACCCATTACCCCCAGACCCTTTCTCTCTCTCTCTCTCTCTCTCTCTCTCTCTCTCTCTCTCTCTCTCTCTCTCTCTCTCATTACTTGTATCATTATCTCAACATTTTTCCCCTCTTACATTCTCATTACCCTCTCTCACTCTCTAATCGCTTTCGGCCACTCTTATCTCTTCTTTTCTTTCCTCTCATTTCCTCTTCATTTCCCCAATTTCCTTTTATCTCTCCATTAATTTTTTATCTTCTCCTCTTTCGTTATTTATATGGCTTACTGATTAACCTTATTACTTTGTTCATTTCCTTTTTCTGTCGTTCATTTCCTTTTACATTTTTTTATAGTCATTTAGTCTCTGTATTCATTTCCCATTTCATTTCCATCTGGTGTTTAAGATTGTTTACATTCATAGTCTTTATATTCATTTTCTCTCTTTCCTCTCTCTCATCTCCACCTCCTGCTTCCTCCCTCCACCTCACCCCCTCACCTCCACCTCACGTTCCCTCATTTTCCCTAGCACAACAGTCTTTCCTCATGTCTCAGCACTGTTTCATTTCCACCCCATTTTTCCCTTCTTTCCCTCATACCACTCCCAAATCCACTCCTTCACCTCCACTTCCAACACCCTCATTTCCCTTCACCACTCCAAATAGCCCTCCATCATGTCTCGGCAATATTTCATCTCCACTTCCTCATTCTCCAACCCTAATCTACTCCGTCATCTCCACATGCCAGTCTGTCATTTCCACCTCCCTCTTCCTCATTTCCATTTCCACTCCCTCACCTTCACCTGCCACACATTACCTTCACTTGCCACACCTCACCTCCACCCGTCACACCTTCATCTCCACCTGCCACACCTTCATCTCCACCTGTCACACCTTCATGTCCACCTGCCACACCTTCATCTTCATCTGCCACACCTTCATTTCCACCAGCCGCACCTTCATCTCCTCCCATCACATCTTCATCTCCACCTGCCACACCTTCATCTCCACCCCCGTCATTTCCCCCTCATCACTCCAAACAGCCCTGCCTCATGTCCCGGGGGTCCTTCATCTATTAATCAACACGGTCACACAAACACCATTATGCCCACGTGTGTACTTTGTCAGGATTAGTACCGTGTGTGTGTGTGTGTGTGTGTGTGTGATGGAGAGAGAGAGAGAGAGAGAGAGAGAGGTGAATTGTGTGTCTGTGTCTGTGTTAGATAAAGATATAGATAGATAAATAGACATACATGGAGAGAGGGGGTTTTGTGTGTGTGTGTGTGTGTGTGTGTGAAATAGTATATGAACAGTGCCATTTTCACACCTTCCACGAATATTTTCACAACTTCCACAATTACACAACTGCCCTAACTATCGCCACCACTCTCACAACTACCACACCTACCTCTATCACCACAACTACAACCAAGACTAATACCACAACTACCACCACCACCACAACTACCACCATCACCACTCACCTCACAACCTCAGACTGGATTAATCCCATCAGAAGGACAAGAAATAGTTGAGGGGAAAAAGAAGAGGAAGTTGATGGAGGGGACAGGGAGAGAGGGGGAAGCGTGGAGGGAGAAGAGTGGAGGAAGGTGATGGTGATGGGAAAGAGAGAGAGGAGGAAGGAGAGAAGAGGAGAGGTGAGGTGAAGGGAAAAGGAGAAGGGAGGAAAGAAGGGAAAGAGAGGAGAGAAGAGGAAGCGGGAGGAAAGAAGGAAATCATTAAAAAGTCAGCGGAGAAAGGGAGAATTGAAGAGAAGTGCAGGAAAGAAAATGTGAGGGAAATGAGTAGGAGAAAAGGGTAGAATAAGAGATGACGAGGAGGGGTGAGAAGAGAAGAGAAGAGAGGAGGAAGTGAGTAAGAGAAGAGGATAGGCGAGAAAGTTGGAAGAAGGATTGAAGAGGTGAGTGAAGAATGACGTATGAGGGAAAGAGAAGAAGGGAAACGGAGAGAGACACGGTGGGGAGGAAAGGAGGAAAACAGAGGAGAGAGAGAAGAGGGAACATACGAGGAAATGGAAGGAAAAAAGAGGAAGGAATGAGGAAAACGAAAGCGATGGATGAAAATTGAGAAAAAGGAGGAAGAGGAAGATAGGAGGAAGGAAGAACTGTACAAGAAGAAGAGGGGAAGGGAAAGAAGGAAAGGAGAAGACGAGGGAATGGAAGAGAAGAGGATGGATTGGAATAGAGGAGGAAGAGAGAGAAAGGAGGAGGGAGGGAGAAGAGGAGGAGAGAGTGGATTTGGAGAGGAGACAAAAACAGGAGTTGGGACAAATTAAACTCTCTCTCTCTCTCTCTCTCACACACACACACACACACACACGCACACACACACACACACACACACACACACACACACACACACACGAGAGAGTGAGAGAGAGAGAGAGAGAGAGAGAGAGAGAGCCTGTGCAGTAAGGACGCAATTTGCACTCCCTGGTGATTTTCTCTCTCCCGTGTTCGAATCCCGAGGGTGTGTGGTGGCTGATTGGGTGAGAGAGAGAGAGAGAGAGAGTTGCAGGTTACTTTTTTCACTGTAGTCAAGGTAGAAATTTCTCGATTTTTTTTATTTTGGTGAGAGAGAGAGAGAGAGAGAGATGACAAGCTTTGGTTTGATGGAATTCATAATCTCTCTCTCTCTCTCTCTCATTATTTTCTAAGTTGTGTCATTGTTCTGTAGGGGTTAAAGAAGCACTTAAAATGGTTAATGAAGCACTCGTAAGGGTTAATGAAGCACCTGAAGTACCGGGATTCGAAGCAAAGGTCACTGGGAACGAGGAAGTCCAAGAGAGGAAGCCGTACCCAGTTTTTGTCATTTGGTTCGTGCCTTTGATTAATTTGTTTTAGGTCCCCCTCTTATTTTCATTTCCCGTTTTCTTTATCTGCGTATTTATTTACCTTCAAGTTTTATTGTCCATTTTAGTCTTTACATCATGCTTTGTTTTTCTTTTCGTGTCGCTTTTATCTTTCCTCTTTATTTGTCATGCCTCTCCCTACTTCATATATTATAATTTTGACCTCTTAAAACTCACTTCCTTTCTGTTTTTCATCCTTTTGTTTTTCTCCATGTCCTTCGTCTTATATTTCCGTCCCTTTGTTTCATTCTGTTTCACACTTCTTACAAATGTCCATTTTTTTCCCCTCCTCCATACTGCCTTGCTTCTCCCAGTCCCCTCTTCTTCTCTTCTGCCCATTTCCCCATTTTCTTCCTTCATCCCTTTTCCTTTTTCCTTCCCATGTCCTCCCTTTTTTCCCGTCCGCCCATTTCCTCACTTTTCCTTCTTAACATTTCCTCTTTTTTCCTTCGTTTTCATTTACCCTCTTTCTTCCTTCCTGTCCATTTCCTCTTTTTTTCCGTCTGTCTACTTCCTTTCCTTCTCCCATCTGCTCATTTCTACCTTCCTCTTGCCCTCTTCTTCCTTCTGTTTGCTTTATTCATTTTCCTTTACACCTTACTCACTTTCTCTTTTCTAGATCCAGTTTCCTCTCTTCCATATTTTTTTCTTCCTTGTACGTATCTGCCTTTCATTTTTGTTTCTCGCTTTTTTTTTCTTTTCTCTCTTTTACCTCTTTCTCATATTCTTTCACACTTTATTCTCGCTGTCATTGTTTTCCTTTAAATTTGTTTCCTGCTCTCTCTCTCTCTCTCTCTCTCTCTCTCTCTCTCTCTCTCTCTCTCTCTCTCTCTCTCATTTTAACCTGTCAGCTCTCTATATATCCTTCCTTCTGTTCCCTTTCTAGGAAGACTGTACGAAGAATTGAGCCTATAAGAAAGATTTACACACACACACACACACACACACACACACACACACACACACACACACAAGCGTGGTGTAGCGATCAGCAAGTCGTTATCAGTGATGGGGTCATTAGTGGAGATGTGATGGACCTTTGCACACACACACACACACACACACACACACACACACACACACACACACACACACACACACACACACACACACACACACACACACACACAGTGGCCTTCACGTGGTGGCAGCGGAAGGACTGGGCATTTCCTCAGAATATTGTTTTAATCTTTCTCACCTCCCTATCCCCCAAAAGGAGAATGGTGGACCGGAGAGAGAGAGTGTGAGAGAGAGAGAGAGAGAGAGAGAGAGAGAGACTGACTTAGCCTGTAGTCCACTGGGGTTACACTTAGGCTGATGCAAGGTAACAGGACCTACATCAACTATTTTCCACGTTTTATCGTTCCTCCAAATATATTCTTCCGGCTTTTACTCCTTGCATTACACTTTTTCCAAATTTTTTTCCGAAATTTTCCACATCCTTTTTCACGTTTGACCTTTTTTTATATATTCCTTGTTTTTTTGTTTTTGTTTTCTTATTCTGGGTTTATTCTGATTTCAATTTATCTCAAAATTTACTCCCAGTTTTCAGCCTCGTTATCTTTTGCTCATTTTATTCCGATATTTTCATTCTTTCATTATTCTTCAAAAATTTGTTCTCCTTCCTGGTTTAGTCCTCGACTCCAAAAATTTATTCTCATTTCACTCTCTCCTCTTATTGTTTTCCTCCTTCATTTTATTTTGTTATTATTTTCCTTGGTTTGTTAATCCTCCAGTTTTATTCTTTTGTGTTTATTTATGGTTGTTTCAAAATGTATTGCCAGTTTCTCCGTTCTCATTATTATTATTATTATTATTATTATTATTCCTACTACTTCTGCTACTACTACTACTACTACTACTGTACTACTGCTACTACTACTATTATTATTATTATTATTTCATCGTTTTTAATGTTTTCCTTTATTTATTCTGCAAGTTTTATTCTCCTTCCGGGTTTATTCCTCGTCTCCCTTAAAATTTATTCCCACTTCTGTCTGCCTGGTCGTCCCCTTCACTTTATCTTCGGGTATTTTTCACCTAACTTTTCTCTTTCTGTCTCGTATTTTATGTCCTCTCTCTCTCTCTCTCTCTCTCTCTCTCTCTCTCTCTCTCTCTCTCTCTCTCTCTCTCTCTCTCTCTCTCTCTCTCTCTACGGTGTATATATATAAAATGTGTGTTTATGTGTGTGAATGTATGAGTGTTTGTGTGTGTGTGTTTGTGTGTGTGTGTGTGTGTATCAATCTGTTATCTATCAACCACACACACACACACACACACACACACACACACACACACACACACAAACCGCTTTAAAAAAAAACGCATTATACGCTTGAAAGAGAGAAAGAGAAAAGAAGCGGGAATGGAAGAAAGTAAAGAAAACGAAGTTGGTAAAAAAATAAATAGGAAAAGAAAATGAATGAAGAAGAGACAGAGAAGAAGGAAGTGAAAACGGGAAGAGAAGCATGGAGACGATGTGAGAGAGAGAGAGAGAGAGAGAGAGAGATCGCTTCCCACTTATCCCACACCACACACGCAGTTCACAGTTGTTTATGCCTCACTGCACAGTATCCCCCACGAAGCCCCAAACAGCTCTCACCGTTGTCATGGAAGGGGGGCACTCAGATATCTTATACCCCCTTGCTAGAACAGGCTTGCGTTTCACCACATCATCCTTTCTATCAGACATACGCTTACGAGGTTTCCAGGCGTCTTTCCACCTCCTGCTACCGCCCCTTCTGCCCTCCTTCAGTAGATCAGGGGAGAGAGAGAGAGGGAGAGAGAGAGAGAGAGCTGGTTCCGCCTCATTTATTGCCCTTTCTCCCTGTATGTGTCCTTCCCTCCCCATCGACGTTTCTCTTCGCCTTTTCTCGGCCCGTCTTCTCCCCTCTCCTCTCGCTTCTCCCTTCCTCTGCTCCCCTTTCCAGTCCTTTTCATTCTTTTCTCCTCTCGCCTTTACTCGTCTGTCTCCCACCCCCTCCCCCACGGATTACATTTTCTCTCCTCCCCTCTTCTGTCTTTGTCTTCCCTCCCGCTTCTGTTCCTCTCTCCCAACTTTCCTTTCCTCTGTCCTCACTTTCTCTCCTTTCCACCCCTCCCCTCCCATTCCTTCCTCTTTCCTCTCCTGTCAACTTACCTCTCCTGTCACTGCTCCTTTCCTCTCTTCTTTCTTCTTCCCTCCTCTCCCCTTTCCTCCCCTCTTTGGTCACTGGGTATGCTTGGTTCCTGTAACTCCTACTTTTCCTTTTGCTCGCTTCAGTATTTCATGTCACTGTTTCTTTCTCCTTGCTTCGTGTGATCTCTTTCCTCTTCTTTGGTTCTCTTGTTCCTCCCGTTTTTATTTTATTATTTATCCTCTCTCTTCATCCTCATCGTTCAATAGGGTGCCTGCTTTAGTTATTCATTTATGTATTTACTTATTTATTTATTTATTTTACCCCCACTTGCATCTACTTCCTCGTACCGGCTTCCTCTCTCTTACTGCTCCGTCTTCCTGTAATATTTTGTTCTTCGTATTCCTCTTTCTTTTTCGTAATCTTTTTCTTCCGCGTTCCCCTTCCCATTTCCTGGATCCCCCACGTCATTCTTACTCTTCTGTATTCCATATTTTCTGCTTCTCTCTTCCTCTTCCTGTTTCTCCGTTTTTCCCTCTTTGATGCCATTTTCCTGATTATTTTTGCATCTTTGTTTTTCCACATTTCCCTCAGCTTTGATTTTTCCTTTTTCCTTTTCAGTGTTCTGGTACCTCTTCCTTCCTCTCACTTCCCCTTTTCTTGTTTTCTTTTCCCACTCCCTCTACCTGTATCTTTCCACTTGTTTCATCTCCTTTCTTTTCCCTTTCTTCCGCTTCTTGCATCTTCCTCTTTCCCCCCACAAACTCCTTTCTTTTCGCCTCTTTACTCGTTCTTCGATCTCCTTCGGCATCCTCTCACACTCGCTTCTCTCGCCTTTCCTTTCATCTCATATCCTTCCTCTTGCTTTTCCCTTTTCTTCCACCATTTACCTCTTCTTGTTTCCCTTTACCTTCTCCTCTTCCCTTCTTATCCCTTTCTTTCTTCGCCCTTTTCCTCTCTGTTTTATCTTCCTTTTCCCCATCCCTCTCTCACACTCACTTCTCTTGAAATTCCTCGGATCTCATGTCCTTACTCTTGCTTTTCCTCTTATTCCTTAATCCCCTCGTCTTCTTTCCCCTCTTCCTCTTCCTCCTACACTCCTTCCCCCCTCCCCCCCACATCACCTCTCACACCCATATCTCTTTCCCTTCCTTTCGTCTCTCCTTTATAATCTTGCCTTTCTTCAGCATCAGCATCTTCCTGTTCCCCACACCTCTTCCTCCCTCCTTTTGACCTCTTCCTCCCGTCTTTTCACCTCTTCCTCCCGTCTTTTCATCTCCTTCTCGCTTCTTTTCACCTCTTCCTCCCTTCTTTTCACCTCTCCCTCCCATCTTTACACTTCTTCCTCTCCTCATCCCCTCTTCCTTCCTTCTTTTCATCTCTTCTTCCCATCTTTACACCTCTTCCTCTCCTCCTCCCCTCTTCCACCTTTCGTTTCATCTCTTCCTCCCATCTTTTCACCTCTTCCTCTTCTCCTCCTCTCTTCCTCCCTTCTTTTCACCTCTTCCTCCTCTCTTTTCTCCACTTCCTCCTGCATTCCTCCTTCCCCCCACACCCTCTCACGCTATTTTCTCTCGCCCTTCCTTTCACACCGGCTCCCCTCCATCAAACTTTTGTATCCTCTCTTTTCACCGCATCCCATCCTTCCCGTATTGGTTCATCCTCAGCAAAATTTGATCCACTAAATAATATCTGATTTTTCCCATAAATTTTCAACACCCTCGTATAATGTACTGTTTCATGGGGCCATAAGCTTCCTCAGGTCTCGCCATTTTAGCCCCGTCACTCAGAAATATATTTGAAATTTATTCTTGCAATTTTGTGGCGGTTTTATTCTGCTATGGGGAATATATATTTTTTTCTGTTACTGAAATTACTTCAGGCGACTTACTTCTGCTTAGAGATGATTTTTAGAAATGGAAAGTTTAGGTTTAGCCTTCATTAACTCTTTCGCCCCTTGGAAGCTCTCGTTAGCTGAATGAAAGTGCTCGGCATAGGCAAAGAGAAAACGAAAAAGTAATGTCAACTTGTCTGACCAGTGATAGTGAAACGTGGGTTGCAATCGCCGTAGATTTTCTGGCATGGCTTTACTCCTATTCTAGATATCCACTTCACTACAATTATGTATTGTATAGTTTATCTTCAGACGGTGTTGTACGACTTAAGTGAGAGTTTTCGGGCTGGAGGAGTTGCACACAGCCCTTATTAATTCCTTAACTACTAAAGGAAGCTGTTACAGCCAAATATTGATGTCTGGTTAAAGCAAGAGATACAATGTTGGGCAGACGTGATTATGATGTAGTGAAACGTGGGTTGACTCGTCCGAAGAATATATTATGCTTTCCATACCTGGGTTTTTCTCGCCTACAGTGGCATCTTTAATGTTCTGTCTTCAGAACGGCTTATTGCGACTTGGCGGAGATTTGTTTTACTTATTTATTTTTGTTTTTATTTTTACGTGGTCTTTCCTAAGTTGAGCAGAATTAGCTATGTCGTAGGAACAGGCTGAAATAAAACGTTGTCCTGAAAAAATTTTATAAGTCTAGTTAGCTGGTCACTGTTTTGGACGCACTGAGGTATTACGTTACACGGCACGATATTGCCCAGGTAAGAGAAAGGCTGGTATTCTCGATGATTAAGGAAGCTCCCTAACACCTCTCCCTTACCGAATCGTTTTTGGATACCGCTGCATGTACCATTTTGTACTTATACAGAAAATCGTGATATGAGAGCGATTTTAACAGCACAAAATAGGGCCGCAAGGTGTAGTAAGCAAAATGAATCAACGGGGAAGAGGTGTTAGGGAGCTTCCATAACCGACCAGTATACGAGTCAAAGTCTGCTGGTGTAGGGCTAAAGGCAGACTTCTTCGTGACTATGAACGCATTTATGTACTTCCTTTGCATAGGTTGACAGCGAGCGATTTTGTTTTCCTCACATTAAATCCCACTTCGCCTTCACCGGAGAACGTCAGTTTAATATTTTTTACTTATTAATGCTACTACTACTACTACTACTACTACTACTACTACCACCACCACCATCACCACCACTACCACCACCACTATTACTACTACTACTACTACTACTACGACTACTAGATATTCTTACCGTATTACAGGCTTTTCGCAATAGAGGTATTAAATATATTCTTCACTAACATTTTCACAGATAGAAATCCTCCTCACATTGAAAAAAAAATCTAATGGTACCTTGACGAGAACTAAAAAAAAATAAGAAGAAAAAAGAGAGAGAAAAGAAAAAAGCAAAAATATTATAGTGCCCAGGGATTAAAGAAAAAAAATACTCTCTTAACCCTGTAGCTGCCTTTGTTTTAGTAGACCTCCTTTTCGCGTTAAAACATTGTCTTTATATTCATTGTTTTGAGAGGCGCCCTGTTCATTTGCTAGCCGGAACAGTGGAGGATCCTGTGAGTGGGGGTGTGGCTATGCATGTGGGGAAGTAGGGTGGATGGATGGATGGATGGATAGTTAGATTACTTGGTGAATGGTTGGATAGTTGGATGGCATGGTGAATGGCTGGATGGATAGATGGCTGCAGGCTGGATGGATGGATGAATAGATACAGTAGATGGATGGATAGAAGGATGAATATATGGATGAATGGATAGATGGATGGATATATGAGTAGATGGATGAATACCAGAATGGGTTGATGGATGGATAGAAAGATAAATGAATAGACGGATGCACAGACGAACAGACTGATGATGGATAAAAAAGATACAAATAGATAGACAGTTGGTCAGAAATACAGACAGATAGACAGGTAAAAAGATAGATAATTTGACAGCCCCGGTCCTTTGGCATATACTGTTTTGAGAGGCATCCTATCCCCTCCCATCTAGAATAGTGTAGGATGGTGCGGGAGGGGCCTTGAATATGCATGCAGGGAAAGAGGATAGGTGTGGGGGAGGGGGCGGGGGAGGCTTGATTGGATAGGTAAGGGATGAATGGTGGCGTCAGGATCAGGTTGGTGTGGCTGGGAAAGGGGTGGGGGAGGAGAGAGAGAGAGAGAGAGAGAGAGAGTTTTAATATATAGGTATAGATGTAGGCTATATGTATGGATGATTGGATTGGTAAAAACAGATAGGTAGATAGATAGGTAGGCTGTCTATTTGGATGATTGAATTGGTAAAATAGACATGATAGATAGATAGGTAGGTAGGCAGGTAGACAGATATAGATCAATAGATACTGATGGAAAGATGGAGGGAGGGAGGAAAGTAAAGCAGATATTTCTTGGAGCTGAATGATTTTTGGTTTGAGAAGATGGAGGAGTGATTGGTTGTACTGGCAGACGCTGATTGGACGGATGGGAGGACGGGAGCGAAGATGGAGGGAGAGAAGGATGGTAGGTGCGGAAATGAAAGTGTTCTGGCTAGGGAAACTGGAGCGCTTGGGAGGGTGTTGGGTGCATGGTGTTGATTGGATGAGAGAGAGAGAAAGAGAGAGAGAGAGAGAGAGAGAGACTTTGTGTAGGGTGCATTTTGTGTTGGGTTGACAGAATAGGCAGGGGTTTGGGGGTATGAATATGTATGGTAGGGGAACAAGGCACTAGATGAATGGGATTGATTGAATGGATGGATGGACGGACGAGTGGATGGGTAGGAAGATGGATGGGATTGAATGGATGGATAGATGGACGAGTGGATGGGTAGGAAGATGGATGGTTCGGCTGTAGGGTAGGCTGTGTTGAGGGCTGGATAGTAGGATGGAGGCAAAAGTTGATTGACTTGGCTGGGAATGAGGAGTGTCAACAGGAATGATTTGTGGTGTTGGTGCATGATGACTGGATGAATGGAAGGGCTGATAGGATTGATAGAGGGATGGATGGATGGCTTGAAGGTGGATGGATAGAGGTGTGGATGGATGGTTTGAAGGTGGATGGCTAGAGAAATAAGGATTGGTGGATAGGTAGATTTATGCATACTACTAGTCAACCATCGTGGCCGGGGTAGCATAAATACACTACCATCCTCACAGCAATAAGTCGAGATGTGGAGCCAAAAGGCAAAACATAATGGTGTGATGTCCATATATATTTAAAACCTGCACTAACTAAGATGGGTTCGATCTTTTGACAGTGGAGGAGATTTACCTGATCTTTGTTATTGCAGCCTATTGTCCATGTTGACTACACGCAGAAGATGTCCTGTTCATTGATGAGAGGAGTTTATTAGTGTGTGTGTGTGTGTGTGTGTGTGTGTGTGTGTGTGTGTGAGAGAGAGAGAGAGAGAGAGAGAGAGAGTGAGAGAGAGAGAGAGAGGGGTGAATCTGCCTGTGATACTATGTGGCAGGTGGGTTGGGTGAGAGGGAGGGTGGCTTCACGTGCATGTGGTGTGGGCGACTGGCAGTGTGTTGCAGAATTGTGTTGCAGCGTGAAATCAGTGTGGCATTGATGTGACGGCAAGGGGCACGCTGGCAGGGGTTGCAGAGTGACAGGGGCTTGTAGTGTGACTAAAACTTGTGACAGGGAGAGAATAATTGTGACGGAGTATTGTTGTATTACCAAAAGAAGTAACAGGGTGATGTAATGTAACTATAGTCTGCTTATTTTTACCTGACAAGCATCTATAGCCCCTTAGTTGATAACCAGTGTAGTCAGATTGGACGATAAATTTGACTAGTAACCAAGGAGACTCATTTCTGTCTGATAACAAAGGCGCATCGGATTTTTTTGCAACCACAGCTAAGTATTCAAGTTGTGAGTGGTCCAGTGCCCTCAGATGAAAACACACCTGGTATAGATGGTGTGACAGGGTGTTGTGGTGTGGCTAAACGGTGTGGCAGAGATTGTATTGGTGTGGCAGGGATGTGTGGTATCAGGGAGGAAATATGAAGAGAGAGGGAGGGGATAGTGGAGAGGAAAGGAGGGAAAGAGAGAAGGAGAGTGGAGAGGGAAGAGGAGGGAAAGACGGAGGGAGAGTAGAGAGAGGAAAAGGAGGGAAGGAGAGTGGAGAAGGGAAAAGAGGGATGGAGAGTGGAGAGAGGGAGAAGGAAGATTAGATGACAGGCAGGAGAGGGAGGGAGGAAGGGAGAGTGAGTGGCAGGGAGGGGATGGTGAGAGGGAGTGAGTGGAGGAGGGAAATGAGTGGCAGGAGAGGCAAGGAGGAAGGGAAAGGTAGTGGATAACGGAGAGAGAGAGAGAGAGAGCGTGGGAACAACCTTCGCTTCGACCTCAGGTGAACTCACGATGTCTAAAATATTTTGCCCGACTCCAACCCCGCTCCCTCCACCCTCACCTACACCCTCACACCCCCACCCCCACTCCACCACCCCCCACCTCCATTCCCACACCACCACCCACCCCACTAAACATACATTATCACCACTCATCACCATTGCCACAACCCATAGAGATTTTGTATGTAAATTTTGCGTGCTCTCTGGCTACTGGGCTATGAGTGCTTGTGTGTGTGTGTGTGTGTTTTAGTATTCTGTGTTTATATTATTGTGTTTGGTGTAATGTTTGCTGTTGTACCTGGGCATGTTTACAGTAATTAGGAAGAGAATTGTTTAAGTTTGTGTGTGTGTGTGTGCGTCTGTGTGTCTGTGTGTGTGTCTGTGTCTGTGTGTGTGTTATAATCTCAAATACACCTCGACAGAAATTGCATATATTTCTTCCTTTGCTTATCATTTCTTCCTTTGCTTATCACTCCTTCCGTTGTTTATCACTCCTTCCGTTCCTTATCACTTCTTCCTTTTCTTATCATTTGTTCCTTTGCTTATCATTTGTTCTTTTGCTTATCACTTACTCCTTTGCATACAACTTGTTCCTTTGCTTATCACTTCCACTGTGCATATTTACACTGCAAGGATACTGCTCAACTTGCACCGTATTAATGTATATTCGGTTTGCGTATTTCAAAGCAGGTTATATATTTGTTTGTCAGTTCCACCGTATACACATATACATAAATAATAAATGTAATGTTTTTTATTCACTCTGTTGAAGCATGTACGGTATGCAAATTTATAAAGCAAGTTTCTTTTTTACTGTTTCATTAAGCAGATTCAGGACACGCACTCTCTACGCATTCTTATTAATTTTACAAGAAAAATATATTAAGAAAGAAGCGTGGGAAAGTTTGCCCATAGCTGGCGAAGTTGTGTGAGCTGGTCTTAGGTAATGATATGGAAATGAGGCCAATCTCCCGAGGAAAATGAGCATCTTATAAGCTTTTCTTGGAGTCGACCGGAAGCCATGTACAGTGTCATCGTGGACTTTTTGCCTTTTTTAAGTTTTTGTTTTTTATTTTTGTGGTGGTAAATATCTTGTTGTTTTAATCTCACGGGAGCTATTTCTTTACCATAATTTGTAGTTGCTCTTCATCGTATTCAACCATTTTGTTTTAAGTATTCACCAAGTTTAAAGAAAGTGGGTAATGTTTTTGGATATTGAAGTTCTCTTAACCCCTTGCCTGCGGAGAATAGTAATAATACTGTGATTCGATGGCCACACCGAAGCTTACCCATGGAAGAGTATGGGTTAGTGGAGGTGGCGTGTAATTCCCTGAGTGCTGGAGTACTTGTATATCTCAGCTGCATAAACTCGACTGTGTTGCCTTCACGAAATACCTTAAGTGCATTCATAGTAACTGAACAACATATCCAGCCATCATCCACTCCTTCCTATCAGAACCGTAAGAACCAAGAACTAGACGCCTTTGTGTAGACATTTAAGGAAATAGTTACTAGGCACTAACTCCTGAGAGGCATTGCATGAGCAGTGGACCCCATTCCACAGCCGTAACGGCCACGTCCGATAAGAGTGCCTTGACCCACAAGACCGTCAGGTATCCGTTTATTGTTTATATGGCTACTACCCAATATAGTAAATGGTTTCCTGGTTTACAGTAAACAATGTGGCGCCTGTCATTCAGTGTAGTTATCACTAGGTACCAATACATTCACTGACTGGATAGTGGGGTGCCCTCACCTAACCTATTGCGCAGTGTGTGTATACAGTACTATATATATATATATATATATATATATATATATATATATATATATATATATATATATATATATATATATATATATATATATACCGGTAGACTTTTAGATAAAAAATTTTTCCCGACCCAAGTAAAATTTTATAGTAAAAAGTGGTGGCGGGTGGGAGGAAATGTTCCACTATATTCCTTACACTTTTTACCCCTTTTTTCCACTTTTTCTGCCGTCGAGCCAGCCAAACCGCATCGGACATTGGACCTTCAGAATATCGGACACGAATTTGGACACAGGAAATCCGTGAGAGACTCCTTTGTCACATTAGGTGTCTTCCTAGTTTTTGCGTATTTTTTTGTTTTTAATTTTTTCATTTTATATATATATATACATTTATAAAGTTGTGTTCTTTACAGTATATTTGCGGCCAATATATTCTTGCCTAACCCTTCGATCCTGTGGCATTATCTGGACTTTATTTTTTATGCCAGACGATTTTACTCGGCTTAGTGCCTTTCAGAACTGCAGGGATTATATACAGCTTTCATTAACCACTTCACTACCACACAATAAAAAAATAAATAGATAAATAAAATCGTCTCATGATAGGAAGAATACAGTGAAAAAATACATCATCGGACTGACGAGATTGAGACTTTATTAATTTTTTTATTCGTTTATTTATTTATGTATTCTTTTATTTACTTATTTATTCCTTTATTTATTTAGAATTGTAAGGGCAGGACGTATATATATTTTTTCCATTCCCAACTATACTCCTTTTATTCTAACTTGGTCTAAAATTGCCGTCCTTCCATTTTCAGTGCTGAGGTGCAACAGTAGGCTTGATAATTTTACTAGTCACGAAGAAGTGCTATGGAAAGGGTGCAGAGTCGTAGTATTGCCGTATTCTGCCACTGAACGACGTGAAATAAGCTGAAAAGGGACGAAAATCTGGGCCAAGTTAAAGTTAAAGGACTGTAGATCTATTTTATTATTATTATTATTGTTATTATTATTATTATCATTATTATTATTATTATCATCATCATCATCATCATCATCATCATCATCCCGGGCTAAAGAGGTTAAAATACACACACACACACACACACACACACACACACACACACACACACACACACACACACACACACAAAATCGTCTCGTAAACAGCGCCTCCAAACCCCTCCATTTACGGCCTAATTTACAGCGCTTATGAGGGGTCGGTGTAAATCGCAGGGGGGGTCGGGGGAGGGGGGATTTGGGGGGGGGGCCTGAATCCCAATAATGGCCTTGTTTACACAGGGAAATACATGGAGCGGAATCAGATCGAGAGAGAGAGAGAGAGAGAGAGAGAGAGAGGTGGGGGAAGCGGGAGGTAAGATGGAGGGAAAATGCAGGTAGTAGGAGATTGGAGATGGAGGAGGGAGAGAAGGGGGGTTATATATAGGAGGAGGGAAAAGAGGAGGAGTGGAGGTAGAGGGAGGGATGGAGAAGAAATGGAGGTAGAGGGAGGGAAGGGAGGAGAAATGGAGGGACAGGGAGAGAAGGGGGTGGATAATGCAGGATAAGAGCTGGGAGGTGGAGGAGGAGAGTAGGGTGATTGTGTGTGTGTGTGTGTGAGAGAGAGAGAGAGAGATGCATTAAGTCAGGAGGGAAAGAGAAAGAGTGAGCGAGGGGAATGTGAGAAAAAAGAGGAAGGGGAAGAAAACGAATGGAGGAGGAGATGAAGGCAGGGAGAGAAAGAGAGGGAGTGAGATGGAAGACATTGTGTGAGAAAATTGTGCAGGAGAGAGAGAGAGAGAGAGCAGTGACAAAGATGCAGTGATTCAGGTGGGAGAGAGAGAGAGAGAGAGAGAGAGACGGGAAATTGGGCTGGATAAGAAAATGTAGCAAAAATGAGACATGTTGGTGAAGGGAGAGAGAGAGAGAGACCCCCTTCCTTCTCCTTCATTTATCTTCATCCTTCAACATTCTTCTCCTTCCCTTCTTCCTTTCCTTCCACCCTTCCTCCATGCACCAATCTTTCCCCTTCCTTCTCCCTCCCTCCTTCCTTCCTTTCTTCACTCCCTCCCTCCCTCCCTCCCTCCTTCTATGGACCAATCATCCCTTTCCTTCACCTTCATGTCATAAACTTTTAAACTTATCCTCCCTCCCTCCCTCCCTTCCTTCCTTCCTTCCTTCCGTCCTCCCTCCCTCCCTCCCTCCCTCCCTCCCTCCATGCACCAATCTTCTCCTTCAGCAACCTTCGTCTCCTCCCTCCATCCCTTCCTCCCTCTCTCACCCTTCCTTCCCTCCCTCCCTTCTTCCTTCCTTCTCCTTCATTTATCTTCAACCTTCAGCCTGCGTCTCCTGAGTTTGCCTTCGAGGACGTGAATGTCTTACTCCCAGTTCGCTTTCTCTAACTTTATTTTTCTCTCTTTTTTGCTCACTTTCTCTTTCAATCTTTTCCTCTTGACACCAGGACACATTTTCTCTCTTCTCTTGCACTTTCTCTCTAATCCTTTCCTCATCACACCTGGCCACTTTCTCTTTTTTCTTGCCCACTTTCTCTCTAATCTTTTCACACCAGGACACTCTCTTTTTTTTCTCTTGCTGACTTTCTCTCTTATCTTTTCCTCTTTAATGTATGCTTTCTTTTATCGTTGACTCTTCCTTAGCTCACTTTCTTTAATTTTTTCCCTCGCTTTCTCTAAAAAATTTTCTCCTTTCGTGGGTACGTTCTTTTTTCGTTTGCTCTTGTGTTGCATACTTTCTTTAATATTTTTTTTCTGTTTCTTTTATATTTTCTTTTATATTTTTTTTTAGCCTACTGTTTTTTTTTATAATTCTCTCTTCTATCCCACTTTCTCTATTTTTCCTGCTGTAGCTTACCTTTATCTTCGTCACTTTCTTTCTTTTCTTTCTTTCTTTCTTTCTTGGTGTTTTTCCTTCTTTTTTTTTCTTTACATCTTTGCATAGGCTCCCTCATTTTCTTTATCCATTACTTTATTTTCCTCATCGCTTTCTTTTTTCTCTTTTCTCACTCGTACTTTTTTTTTTCTCTCTCTCTACTTCGCTTTATCATCCTCATACTTCATCTGATGCCATTCTCTCTCTCTCTCTCTCTCTCTCTCTCGAGCATCTCTTGATTGAAGTGGGAGCACGTCCATGTCGGGGAGAGAGAGAGAGAGAGAGAGAGAGAGAAAAAAGATATGAGAATAAGAGAAGAAAGAGGAAGGGGAGACTAGGACAGAGTGAGACAACAAGGTATGAGAGAGAGAGAGAGAGAGAGCAATATGCCGTTCTGAATATTACGTAGGTAGAGACTGAGAGATGGAAGGCTGGGATGGAGGGAGGGAATGGAGAAAGGGAGGAGGAGGGTGATGATGATGTGGAGAGAGAGAAAGGGAGAGGGAGGGGAGGTGGGAATGTATATTTGGGAGGCTGTGCGTGTGTGTTTGGTCGTGTGAGTTGTGGGCGTGTGTGTATAAAGGAATGTCTGTGAGAGAGAATGGTTTTGTGTGTGTGTGTGTGTGTGTGTGTGTGTGTGTGTGTGTGTGTGTGTATTTGTGTGTGTGTGTGTGTATTTTTGTGTGTGTGTGTGTGTGTGTGTGTGTGTGTGTGTGTGTGTGTGTGTGTATGTGTGTGTGTGTGGAGAATTATGTGCTGATAAAGGAAGAGGGTTAGGAGGTGCTGGTGATGGCGAAGGGATTGAGTGAGGGGGAGGATTATGTTGAGGGAGGTAGGGAGGGAGAAGATAATGGTAAGGGAGTAAGAGACGCAGAGAGAGAGAGAGAGAGAGGGAGGGAGGGAGGGAGTAAAGTACGAGGAAGAGAGAGAGAATGAAGGAGAGAGGAGCAGGAAATGGTTGAGGAGACGTGAGGGAGAGAAAAAACTGTGTGAGAAGGAAGTATTGAGGGAGGAAGAGAAAGGGAGTTGGGTAGGGAGGAAGAAAGGGAGAGGATGATAGTGAGAGTTGGCTGGGAGAGAATAAGAGAGGGAGGGAAAACTTGGTGATGGTGATGGAGGGAAGGAGGGAGAGGATGAAAGAGGGAATGAGGGAGAGATTGATGAAGAGGGATGGAGAAGATACTAATGTGGGGATGAAGGAGAATAAGAGGTTGAGGGAGTAAGGGAGGTAATGAAAGAGGGGATGGGGGAGAGGTCGATGATGAGGGAGGGAGAGGGAGAGGTTGATAAGGGAGGGAGTGAGACTTAGGGAGGATGGGAGTGAGGATGAGGGAGAGAGGGAGTGAAATAGCTCCTCACGGACCAGTAAAGGCGATAGGACGCTTCCCATCCACCCAGACGGACACCCTCCTTTCACGCCCACGGTCCACCTTCACGCCCACGGTCCACACCCACACCCACGGTCCACCTCATACCCACGGTCCACACCCACACCTATGATCCATCCTCACAGTCACGGTCCACATGCACACCCATGGTCCACCCCATCACCCACGGTCCACCCTATCACCCACGGTCCACCCCTTCGCCCACGGTCCACACCCACACCCTGTTTTATTGGATCATGGATTTGTGAAGGGCACTGACTGGCAGCTGCGAGTTACATACGAGTGATTAATTGGTGGATGGATGAATGGATGGATGGATGGGTGGATGGATGGAATGGTACTATACTTTGTGCAAACAGTTTAATACAAATAATTCATGGCTAACTCATATAATAAAGAAAACATATGCAACTGAAATGGATGTAAATAATGTATAAGAAGTGAATAACAGTTGTATGTAACAGTAGCAATAATAGTAATGCTTTGTGAGTGCTGTAATGAATAATAGTAACAAAATAGTAGTGAATGACTGATGAATAATGGTAGTAATGCATAGTAGTAGTGAATGACTGATGAATAATACTAATGCATAATAGTAGTGAATGATGAATAATAGTAGTGAATGATGAAGGAGGCCGAAAGCATTCCATTCACCAACTGCATATACAAAATTCACGAAGGGGAAATTGGCAAAGGAAGTGCAGCAGTGAGCGTGGAAATTTTACCCACCCATGATATTTCCAGAACCTAAATCCGTGGAGCAGAGAGAGAGAGAGAGAGAGAGAGAGTGAGAGGCAAAGGCAAGAAGGGAGTCACCCAGTTTTCCAGGCTTTACAGAATATCCCTAATTTACCCAGAATTTCCCTAGACTTCTGAAAAATTACCTAAACTAATCATATTTCCCTCAACTATCTCGTTTCCCTAAATTTTCAGACATTTCCCTAGGCCTGTCGGAAAGTACCTGAGCTTTTCCAAATTTCCCTGCATCTCTCGAATTTCTGAACCACCCCAAGTTCCTTTAAATACTTCCCCACCATATCCTACCCTACCCTACCCGTTCCTTACCTTACCTTACCTTACTTTACTTACCTACCCTACCCTACCTTAGCTTCATCCTATCATATCCCATCTCATCCTATCCTAGCCTACTCGTGTTCTGCGGTATAAGAATTACTGTGTAGCTTTTAACTTCATTTCGATCAGCTTTCTTGAAGTGACTTTTTTTTCCTTAACTATATGGTAGTGACACCTGAGCAGTAAAGGAAGAGGATATTCGCAGGCTCAGACATACAGAAATGACAAGGATTAGGTGGATGTGCAGTGCGTCCGTCAGTGCGAGGCCTGAGGGGGCTAGGTTTACGATGGAAGAGTTGAGAGGTAGGATGGGACTGGAATGTATTGGTGATGTGATGAAGAGAGGTAGGTTGAGATGGTTTGGGCTTGTGGAGAGGATGGGGGATGACAGTCGGGTGCAGAAAGTGAGAAGTGTTAACGTTGGGGGGAGAGTCGCAAGAGGCAGACCGAAAAAGACCCGGGCTGAGGTCATGGTGTGTGACCCGAGGGATAAGGGACTGAATGGGGAGACTGCCAGAGATCGAGCAGCATGGAGAGCCGCCATTAGGTGACCAAAGCCGACGCCTGCAAGCATGTTGGGACGCTTATAATCGAAAGAAAACGTATGTATGTATATGAGAATTTTGAGTAATTCGCATCAGTAGGCCAATTTACTTCTCAGTCCCCCCTCCTGGAATTTCGTTTTCTTCCCGGTTTCTGTTCAAGGGGGGGACCCGGCAAGACTGCATTCCGTATTCCACAAGCCTCTACTGTCATTTCTTCTCCATTTTTAGGGTCACATTTTTGGGATGTGAGAAAAATGTTAGTCATTTGCAAAAATATTATGTGTAGGATTTTGGATAAATTTGAAGTGTATTATTTTTTTAGGATTCTCTCTCTCTCTCTCTCTCTCTCTCTCTCTCTCTCTCATGTTTAAAAATAGGTAGATATATTGAAAACTGGCGATCGAGAGTTTGTAAGAAAGATGAGTTAAGTGTCTACATGTAATCCATATTTTATCTATTTGATTATGCATAAAATTGAGGCTTCGAGTAAGTTTGAGCGTAATGTCGAGAATTTGCTGATTATTTTAGTGTACGATGTTAGTTTAGTGGAGGTTGGGGTGTGTGGAGTGGAGGTTTTGTAAAGAAAATGGAGTGAGGGTGTCAGTATTAAATCTGTAGGTTTGAATGAACGGAGGAAGTAATGAATTTTGAGCAAGGACGTGTGTGTGTGTGTGTGTGTGTGTTTGAGGGGGGGAGGAGATGGAGGGATCGACGGATGAGAAAAGTAGTAGGAAGAGTTGAAGGAGGTAATGAAGAAAATGTTTAAAGAAAGGAAGAAAAGTTTGAGAGAAAGAAAAGGAAGATGAACGTACAGAAAACAAGTGATGGAGAGGACAGGGGGAAATGGAGATCCTGAAGAAAAGAAGGAAGAAAGAAAAAGAAGAAAAGAGAAAAGAAAAAGAAGGAAAGAGGGAGGAAGAAAAAGAGGAAAAGGAGGGAGGAGGAAGCAGAAGAAAAAGAGGAGGAAAAAGAAGAAAGAGAGGGAGAAGGAAACAGAAGAAAGAGGGAGGAGGAAAAAGAAGAAAGAGGGAGGAGGAAAAAGAAGAAAGAGGGAGAGACCGAGAGAGAGAGAGAGAGAGAGAGAGAGAGAGAGGAAGTTCTGTTTTATTGGCTCAGTGAACTTGGAAAGAAAAGGAGATGGAGAGGAGGAAAAATTTAAGAAACGGAGGAAAGAGGAGGAAGGAAGGAAGGAGGGAGGGAGGGAGGGAAAGAAGGAAGGAAGGAGGGAGGGAGGGAGGGAAGGAAGGAAGGAAGGAGGGAGGGAGGGAAGGAAGGAAGGAGGGAGGGAGGCAAGGAAGGAAGTAATGGGAAGAGGAAGAGTTGATGAAGAGGGAAGGAAGGAAGGACAGGAAGGTGGAGAGTGATGGGAAGGGGAGGAGGAAAGAAAAGAAGGATAGGGAGATGAGGAAGGGGTGGGTGGAGGTCAGAGGAAGGGGAAGAGGGGTAGGAGAGGGGATTTGAGAAAAAGGAGGAGGGGGAGGAGGAGGGGAAGATAGTGTGAAAGGGAGGGGAGGGGGAAAAGAAGGGAAGTATGGGTAGAGGAAGAAGGGGAGGTGGAGTAGGGAGGGGTGAGAGAATATGGATGGGGGAGTGAGTGAGTAGATCAGGGTGAGGGGAGAGGGGGGGGGAGGAACGGAAATTTGGAAAGATGTTGAAGAGGAAAGAGAGAGAGAGGGTGGGGGGGAACGACAGGAACGGACCGAAGAAGGGAATGGGGAGGAGATGGGAAAGAGGAAAGGGAGGAAAGGAGGGTGAGGAGATGAGGGGGAGAGGAGAAGGATAAAAAAGAAAAGTGAGGGGAAGTGGGAGAGAGCAAGGGGAGGGGAGGGAGGAAAGAAGTGGAGGAGGGGGGGAAAGGGGAGGGGAAGCGGGTGAGAGGGAGAAGAAGGAGGGGGAAGGGGAAGGGGAGGGGAGGGGAGGGTAAGTGGGGGAGGGGGACAAATGGGAAAGGATTCGCGGTTCACTAAACTCTGAAATTCCTCCCGCGATTTTAAACGAGAGGGGGAGAGAGAGAGAGAGAGAGAGAGAGAGAGAGAAAGGAATGCCCAAGGTTAATGACCATCGACAACACGTAACTCATTAAGGCGGACAATTTATTTCTGCTGAGTCCAGATTTCCCCCTAGAATACATCCCTTTTAATCACTGTTCCATCCAGGTCCCTAATTTTACTGCTGGGTGGAGAGGGACATGGAGGGAAACAAACTGTGTCCTCCAGTCTGATCGGGCTGAGGACTGAACGCGGGTTTTTCCAGTTTCGAGGTGGACTTGCCAACCACTGCAACACCGGGTCCCTTGAGAGAGAGAGAGAGAGAGAGAGGGGGGGGAATGCGGAGGTACAATAGAAAATGTTGGAAAATGGTTGGATAAGAGAGAGAGAGAGAGAGTTGTGTTGGGCTGATGATGTGCTTCAGTGAACTCCTATTTCCCCTCTCTTGTTGGAGGTTGTTGGAGGAGAGAGAGAGAGAGAGAGAGAGAGAGAGAGATAATCAAGTTGGACGTTACTGAGGGGAGAGGGGAAAATAAGAGGATGGAGAAAATATCAAAAGGAGAGGAAGCAATATTTTGGAAGTAAAGGAGAGAGAGAAAAAAAAAAAGAGCTAAAATTTTACGATCTGCGGGGAATACGTGGGTAGTATTATTTCTTTAGTACTACTGGGTGGCTAAGTAATAATAATAATAATAATAATAATAATAATAATGATGATGATGATGATGGAGTAAGGTTAAGTATGAAGGAAAATGATAATATAATAAGAATGATTATATTGAAATAAAAGAATTGAAAAAAATGTGAGCTATGAGACAGTGAGAAGTAAAAGTAAAATAAAGGAGTACTAAAAACGTCTTATAAAAGTAAAGGAGAGACTGAGAGTAAATAATTGTGAGGAGAACCATAAATAATAATGAAATGAAGGAGTAAAGATAAGAATAAAGGAAACTTGTGAAGTACATGAGTGAAATCAATGGTAAGGAAGTAAAGGAATAAAGGTGAGAAAAAGTAAAGGAAGGATTAAAGGAAACGTGTGAAATAAAGGTGATAATGTAAAGTAAGTGAAGATAAAGGAATAGAAGGAAAAGAAAGTTAATCACGTAAATGGGGAATTAAGGGAAAAATAAAGGATAAATGGAAAATGGAAAAGTAAATAAAGTAAGTGACGTATTAAAGATATCGTTTGAAAATAAATTTGATAATGTAAAGTAAATGAAGGAAATGATAGATTAAAGGAAACGTGTGAAAATAAAGATTAAAAGGTAAAAGTAAATAAAGTAAATGAATAAAAATAAAGGAATAAAAGTATGTAAAAGTAAATAAAGTAAATAAATAAAAATAAAGGAATAAAAGTATGTAAAAGTAAGTAAAGTAAATGATAGATTTGAGGAAACGTGAAAATAAAGGCGATGATTTAAAACTAGGTAAAATAAATAATAAATGAAAATAAGGGAATAAAGAGAAAATGTAAAGAAGATGATAGATTAAAGGAAACGTGGGAAAATAAAGGGAATAAGTAAAAATAACAAGTAAATGATAAATAGATGTAAAGAAAGAAAATAAATAAATAAATAAAGCAAATGGAAGAGTAAAGGTAACGTGTGAAAGTAGAGAAGATGTTTATGTAGGAATTTGTTATAAAGTAAAATAAAGACGTCAATTGAGACAGGCTAGAGACAAGATTTTAATCGGTATGACGCGGGGTGTCTGCGTTTGACCGCGTCCTTTGACCTTTTAAACCCCTCAACCATGGAACCGTAACACATTTTCCTGAGCGGTTTATTTTGATTATTACGCCTTACTGTCCTGTGCTTTGTTATATAAATCCTTCAAACATCGCCATACTCTGCAGAAGTAACGTAAAAAACTTTATTAAACAGCCTTATCTCTTTTTCCTAAGTGATTTATTTTGATTATTACACCATACTGTCATGTTTTGTGTTAAATCCTTCAGGCATCGCCACACTCTGCATAAATAACGTTAAAAAAAATATTAACCAGCCGTATCTCTTTTCTCTAAGCGATTTGTTTTGATTATTACACCTTAGTGTCTTATTCTGTGTTAAATTAATCCTTTAAACATCGCAACACTGCCCGAATAGCGTAAAAAAAAGTATATTAACCAGTCATCTGAAATAAATCACTTAGGAAGAGGTGTTAGAGTTTGACAGTACCTGATATTAAGGAGTAAATTAAAGATATGACTAAATAACAGTGAACTAAAAGTATATTAAAGATATGACATTAAATGATAGTAAATAAAAATGGTAAATGGATTATATTATATTATAAATATAAGGTAACATTTAATGACAGTGAAATAAAAGAGGAAATAGATGTCATCCCTTTAAAAAAAAATATATAGAGGAATAAAAGACTAAAATGTAAATCGTAAAATGACACGGATACAGACTGGAGGTTGACCTTATGTGACCTGTCCTGTCTCCTGCTGACCTTGCCCTTTGACCTTTTGCCACGCATGAAGTCAGTGTCGGCTTGTTCATCCTCCTACACGCCGTCCCTTTGTTAATATTAGGTCAGAAGGTGTTATGCGCTCTCTCTCTCTCTCTCTCTCTCTCTCTCTCTCGTCAAAGTATATCTGGCAAAACTTTCTTCCCCCACGCAAGGTAGGAAGAGGCGCGCTTCACTTCCGACGGTCCCCCCCCCCTCACTCCCCGAGCCTTTGGTGCCTCGACAGGTATCCATCTTCATCTACTTCTCCCCCGGGGGGCTGACACACGGCCGCATCCATCCACCCCACCTACACCCCACCTCACCCCACCCACACCACACTTCTTACCTATCGCCCTCCCCTTTCCTTGCCTCCAGACCCCCACCCACGCACTTTCTCCCATGCACACTGTTCTTACCTGTCGCCAGTCCCCCTCCCCGTACCCCCACCCTCACCCACACGCTCTCTCCCCATCACTCTTGTTTACCTGTCCCCTCCCCCCACTGCTCTGCCTTGTCCCCTTCCCCCTCCCCCACTTCCACCCACACACTTTTTTTCCATCACTCGCTTTTCTCCCTTCTTTTGCGTGCTGCCTTTCTTGTGTTTCCCCTCCATTTTTTGCACCTCCTCTCCGCCTTACATTTATCCTGCCCTCCCACTTCCCCACCCCACCTGTCTCCCTCCTGCCCATCTTTGTCCTGCCTGTCACCCACCTGCCTTCATCCTTTCCAAGTCTCCTTCTCTCCTTTTTACGTCCACCTGTCTTTTCTCCCTTTTTTCCGTTTTCCCAATTTATCTTCTCCCCTCTCCTTCCTTCCCACCTCCCCAGTTCCCCCCCTCTCTCTGTATCCCCCATCGGTGTCCTCAGTTCCCCTCCGAACTTCCCTAACTCCTTACTCCGTCCCCTCTCGCCCTCCCCTAACCCCACCATCAACAACCCACCCCCCTCTTCCCCCCCACTTTCGCCCCTTCCCCCATTTTTTAGTCCGTCTCTCCATCTATGTATCAATCATCTCCCCCTCCCTCTTTCCTTCTACCTCCTCCCTCCTCTCCCTCCTCACACTTCCATCACCTACTCCTTCCCCCTCGTCCGTCATTCCTTCTCCCTCCCCTCACTCCTTTTTCCACTTCTCTCCCCTTCCTTTCGTCCCTCTTCCCCCTCCTTTCCCCGTATCCCTTCCTCCATCACAATTCCCCCTGCCTCCCTCCCCCCACCCCTATGTCTGTCTGTCTCTCTTTCCCAGTCTCCAGTCTTGCTAAACATCTTGCAGTGTTTTTTTGTTTTGTTTTTTTCCAGGGTGGTGTTTGTATTTTTTTCGTCATCCTGGACTAAACTTTGCAATATATACTGGCGTGTTTTCTTGTGTTTTTATAGATGTGTGTGTGTGTGTGTGTGTGTGTGTGTTTTCGTTTTATATTTTTTTAATTCATTAGTTTTTGATAGAGTGAGAATAGTCTTTCCACATTTATTTTTTCTCAAGTTTCTCTCTCTCTCTCTCTCTCTCTCTCTCTCTCTCTCTCTCTCTCTGCCATTACAAGGCGGACGCACAAGGGCAATTATGGCTTGTTCCGGCTGTCTTGCTTCTCTCTCTCTCTCTCTCGCTTTTCTTTTTCTTCCTTGATTTTCCTTTGTCTTATCGAGGCTTCCTTTTCTTGCTTTGTTTTGTTGTCTTGGTGTTGCTTGCGTGTGTTTGTTTGTGTAAATCTTCCTTGTCCTCTCTCTCTGATCCGATGTTTTTGCTTTGTCGTGTGTGTGTGTGTGTGTGTGTGTGTGTGTGTGTGTGTGTGTGTGTGTGTGTGTGTGTTTAGTCTGCAGTTTGTTTTGTTTTTTTCCCGTTTACTTTCTTTAGTGAGTTTGTTTTGCCCTGTTTTTCGTAGTTTTTTCTTTTTTCTTTATTTTTTTGGCTATTATAATCAAACACCTGTACTATTTTTTCCTTCTTGATTTTCTTTGGCCTTGTTTTTTCCTGTTTTTGTGGTTTTGTGTTTTCATTTTTTTTTTTTCATTTATAACAACCCCTCTTCTTCTCTTATTCATTTTCTTCATTTTTGTTTTGTGCCCTTTAACTCCTCTTTATTTATGTATTTATTTATTTATTTATTTTTGCAGGTGAGTCTGTGGAACGAGCGATTGCCCTGATCCGCCGTAACCCTTTCCTTCAGGTGACTTATTCTTGTTTTTTTTATTGCTACCCTCTGACGATTTTATTCGACCTTGTGTGTGTGTGTGTGTGTGTGTGTGTGTGTGTGTGTGTGTGTGTGTGTGTGTGTAGGGAGGGGTTTAGCTCTGTATAGTTCCACTCCTGAATAAAATCGTCTGAAGGTAGTAAGGGATTGTTAATGAGTAGGGATTTGTACAGGTGTTCCCGTGGGAGGAGGATGCTGGGATTGGGGATTGAGGATGGTGAGGGCTAGGACGCTAATTCATCCATTTTCTGATAGGATAGATTGATAGATAGACTCTTATTTTCATACGTAGGTAGATGGATGGGTAATATTACAGTAGATAGAAAGATAGACAAAGGTAGATAGATAGAGATAGAGGTAGATAATAGAGAGAGAAGAAAGAAATAGATAGATATACACGCACATGGAGAGAGAGAGAGAGAGGTGAATTTCCCGAAACAATGGTGCGAAAGTTGTACAATGCTTTTAGTTGTTATTGTTCTCAGTCAGGCTTCTTCCAGACAATAGTTTCACCTGGAATGCAGTGGAGGGAAGCCAAGTTGATGGGGTGATATAACGGGGGTGGAGGGTGAGTTGGTAAAGTGGTGGTGGTGATGGTGGTGGTGGAGGGTGATTTGATGATATTTGGAGGGACATTTTGAGGAGGAATTGCATTTGGAGAAGTGAGGGGAGCATTATGGAGAGGCAGGAATATTGACGATGAGAGAGAGAGAGAGACCCACCGAGTAAACTAAATACATGGTGACACTGAAGGGAAGGGGAGAATGAAACGGAAGAATGAATAATTATGAAAGGGAGTATTGATAATAATAAGAAAAATAATAATAATAATAATAGAGACCGTAGACCCTACCCATCCTTTCCCATATCCTGACCTCCCATACCATACCCAACCCTACCTTACATTACTTACCTACCCTATCCAACGCTACCCTACCCAACCCAACCCAATCCAACTGTACCCTACCCTACCCAACCCAACCCAATCCAACTGTACCCTACTCTACCCAACCCAACCCAATCCAATCCAATCCAACTGTACCCTACCCTGCCATACCATACCATATCCCACCGTACTCTACCTAACTCTGTCCTACCCTACCCCATGGTACTCTACCCTGCTGTACCCTACCCTACCCTTCTTAACTCACCCACATACCAAAACTAGCCTGCCTTGCCTTGCCCTACCCTACCCTACCCAACCCAACCCAACCCAACCCAACCCAACCCAAACCAAACCAACTCAACCCCTATCCCCTCCCCTCCCCTCCCCTCCCCTCCCCATTGTGCTGTTACCCTAGCTCCCCGCGCCTAGTCATCACGGTGCCTACGTTTTTTATAGGCAGTTATGGGGTGATTTAGCCATTTTACAGGCTGCTTGGGATTCAGAGGACCCGCCGATAAGGAGCAAGGAGGAGGAGGAGGGAGGAAGATTACGGTGGGGGGGAGTAGGAGGGATGGTGGGAGAGAGAAGATAGGGAGGAGGGTGTGTGGTGAGGATGAGGAAAAGAGAGGTTGAGGAGAGACAACTAGAGGGGTGGAGATGAGGAGGGGTCAGGAGGAGAGGTGAAGGAAAGTTGTTAGGAGGGGGACAGTTGTGGTGATGAATAAGGAAAAGAGAGGGAGGGATGAAGAGAGCTTAGTATGGGGTGAAGAAGAGAGGGGGAGATGGGGGAGCAGGAGAGGGAGAAGGGGAGTTGAGGGAGGGAGGGGGAGAGTTAGAAAAAGGAGGAAAGTGTGTTGTGGATTCATAGGTGTGCGGAGAATAAATATTTCTTTACATAACAGTTTTCCACAGACTCCTGGCAAACTTCTTCAGCGAACTTTTGTGTGTGTGGCAGTCCTAGTCCACTAAAATATACAGACTACAACAAGAAAGGCTGAAGTGGGGTGTTGGGTTTTCAAGTATGTTGTGGCATAAGTAACCTCGCAACTCCTGCCTTCTGCCACACAGCCGGGGTTGGCGATGAAACGGGAAATTCATGTCTTCTGAGTGTCAGGAAATATGTAGGGCATCTCTCTCTCTCTCTCTCTCTCTCTCTCTTTCTCTCGCGTAGATCCATAGAATTTCACGTACCAAATCATCATAGAAAAAAAGGGATACGATGATGATGATGATGATGATGTAGAGGTGATGATGCAATCTTCACCATAAATCTATCGTAGATATGAGATAGACTGTGAGCATAAGACATGATAAAGGCAGATGTTACGTTCAGACCTTCGAGAAACAAGTGCTCCACCGTACACAGACTCCTACTGTATCCAGGCGAATGATAATAATAATGATAGTAGTAATAATAATAATAATTAATAATAATAAAGCCCACCATGTCACTATTCCGTTCAAGTCTGGAAAGTAATGAAAGTGGAGAGGGGGAAATTAAAGAGAGAGAGAGAGGAAGAGGAAGGAGAGAGTAGAGGAACTCTCTCCCTTCCCCTCCCCTCCCCTCCTCCTCCCCCTTCCCCTCCCTCTCCCCCTCGCCCCTCCACAATAGCTCTCCGCCTGATTGACGAATACGAGCTGTGTGTGTTTACTTGGGGGCTGTGTGTGTGTGTGTGTGTGTGTGTGTGTGTGTGTGAGAGAGAGAGAGAGAGAGATTAATTTATTCTCTTTCCCTTTTCATCACCTCTTCGCTCCCTTCTCTCGACGTGTCATTATTTCGTCCTCTCCTTATTGCTCTCTCTCTCTCTCTCTCTTTTTCGTACCCATCTTTTCTCTGGTATTATCTCCATTTTCTCTCTCTTCCTCCCTAATCCCTCTCCCTCCCTCCCTCCCCCCCTCCCTCCCTCCATCTCTCTCTCTCTCTCTCTCTCTCTCTCTCTCTCTCTCTCTCTCTCTCTCTTTTCTTTCTCTTTTTATGCATCTTCTTATATTCTTGGATTTTCTAGTTACTCCTCTTCTTCCTTTCGTGTTACATTCTTCTCTTTCCCTCCCTTCTCCTTTTCCTTCTTCTTTCGTACCTTCCTTCCTTCTTTTATTGTTTCCGTCATTTCGTCCGTCCTTCCTTCTCACCTTCTTTCCACTCTTCCTTCCTTTCCCTTCCCTTCATTCTTCCTTCCTTTCCCTTCCCTTCATTCTTCCTTCCTTTCCCTTCCCGTCATTCTTCCTTCCTTTCCCTTCCCGTCATTCTTCCTTCCTTTCCCTTCCCGTCATTCTTCCTTCCTTCTTTGGTCTTGCATTTCTTATTCTTTAGTTGTCTTCTCATCTCTATTTGTTCCTTTTATTGTTTTATTAGTAATGTTTTTTTCACTTTAGAAGATATCCATCCTTTTCTCTCCTATGTTAGTTCTTTTCATTTTCTTAACCTATTCCTCTCTTCTTTTCACTTCCCTTTCCAAGATCTTCACTTCCTCTACCCTCAGTTTTTCATTATGTCTTTTAGTGTTACCCTTCATTCCCTCCCCATTCCTCTCATTCCCTCCCCTCCCCTCTTCTCTATCTTCTCATTCCCCTCATTCCCTCTCCACTCCTTTTCTTTACCTTCTCATTCCCCTCATTCCCTCTCCTCTCCTCTTCTCTACTTTCTCATTCCTCACATTCCCTCTCCTTCTTTAATCTTATCTTTCTCCCGTCTCACCCTCTCCCCTCCCCTCTCGTCCTCTCCCCCCGATTCTTCCATTCCTTCCCATCTACTTTCCTTCGTTGTTTCTTCCTTAATTTTCCACTCTTCATCCTTCTTCTTCCTTCCTCCCATTCCCCATCCCTCTCTTTCCCTCAGTACCTCCCCTTCTGTTCTCTGTTTTAGTATCTCTTTTTATTCCCCTCGTATCTGTTTCCTGAGGGCAGTGAAATGACGGGGGACAGGGCGATATGGAGGCGATTTGTTTGTGGTCACCCCTTACGGGATTAATGCGTCTGGCAGTAGATAGATAGATACATGTTTCCTCATTCAGATCATTTTCTCTCCCTCTGCACTATATCAATAATCTACCTTTCCTTCTTTTTCCCTTTTTTTCCGATCCTATCCTTTCCTTCCCTCTCCCCTCCTCTCCCTCATCAACTCCCCTTTCCTTCCATCCCTCTTCCGTCCTTAATCCGCTCCATCCCCTTCCATTCTCCTCCTCACTCCATCCTTAATCCCATCTCTTCCTTTCCTTCCCTCCCCTTTCCCCTTCACACTCCACCTCTCCACCTTTGATTCTCTCTGCGTCCTTAATCCCATCCATTCCTTTACTTTGTTCTTTCTTCCTTCATTCCTTCATGTCTTCGTTTTTTCATTCTTTATTTCTTCATTCATCCTTCCTTCCTTCCACCACGACCACCTCCCCAACCCTTGACTCTCTCTCTCTCTCTCTCTCTCTAACGCTGCCCTTGTGATGGATTGGTTTGTGTGTGTGTATGTGTGTGTGTGTGTGTGTGTGTAAAGAACAGATGATCTCATGCAATATGTCAAGATAAATATGTATGTTTGTATGTATGTATGTTTGTATGTATGTATATCTACCGTGTATGTATGTTATGTATAATTCTTTTCACATGTATGGATCGTATGTGGTATGGTACAGCATCGTTATTAACATTTCCGATATCCTGCAAAAACCATGTCGGTATTATTATTATTATTATTATTATTATTATTATTGTTGTCATTATCATTATTATTTGTATTATAATTTCCATCTTTTTCTTGTTCTTCATCTTCTTCTTCATATTTTCTTTTCCTTCTTGGTCTTTTTATTATTATTATTATTATTATTATTATTATTATTATCATCATCATCATCATTATTATTATTGACGTCTATTAAAACACAGCCTCAACCCCGTCATCAGGGAAGGCAACACATAAACCCCTGCATAAAAAAAATAATGGATAGTAAAAATTTAATAGCCTATAAAACAAGAAATTTTTGATTTTTTTTTTAATATATATTCGTAGCCCCGACAAAATCCTTCCCGTTCACCCCGAGGACGTCTTTTGTATTTTCTTCGCTACATCTTCAGACGATTTTTGAGAACCTGGAGGGGGGTTTTAGGGGCTTCCTTACCCCCTTTCGTTGATTGAGGTTCCTAAGCTGAGTAAAATCGTCTGGAGGTAGGAAGAAAATGAGAAAAAATCAGTAATAAAAGAGTAATGAAATAAAAATGGGATTGAAGGAGTTGATTTTGGTGTGATATTCTCTCTCTCTCTCTCTCTCTCTCTCTCTCTCTCTCCAGACGATTTTATCAGCATAGATTTCCAGGTAGTGAAGGGGTTTATGAATTTTGCATCTAAACCCTCCTTCATTTCTGGCTGAGAGAGAGAGAGGGAGAGTATGAAAAGGGAATAATGGAAGGAAGGAGGAGGAAAACAAAGGGAAGGAAGAAATAAAGAAGAGTAAGATATATTGATGATGGTGGGCGGAGGAAGGAAGGAAGGAAGGAAGGAGGTAATGGGAGAAGGAAGGAAGGGGTCATGGGAGTGGGAGGGAAGGAAGAGAGAAATGATGGAAGGAGGGTATGGAGGGAGGGAGGGAGGGAGAGTGAAGGAAAGGGAGGAGAGGAAAGCATGGAGGAAGTAGAGGGAAGAAAGGTAAAGAGTGAAGGAAGGAAGGAAGAGTGTATGGAGGGGGAGGGAGGGACAGAACGAAGGAATGAATGGAAGAAGGAAGGGAAGGAGAGTGAAGGCAAGGAGAGAAGGGAAAAACAAAATAATCAAGAGAGAAATGAAGGAAAGAAGGATAAAAGGCAAGGAAAATGACAAAGGACGAATGAATAACAGATGAGAGGAAAGAAAGAAGGAAGGAAAGGAGGGATGAATACTAACGAGGGAAGGAAATGAAGGAAGAGAGGAGGAGAGGGAGAGATAATTGCAGTAAGAAGGAGTCGTAGGAACGATTTATTGAAGATGGATGGAAGGGATGGAAGGATGAAAAGGACGGGGATGGTAATGCGGCAGGAGAGAGAGAGAGAGAGAGAGAGAGAGAGGAGCAAGGAAAAAATGGAGGAAGAAGGAAAAAGAGAAAGTGAGAAAAGGAGGAGGAGTGGAAGGAAACAAAAGAAGAGGAAGAAGAGAGAGAGAGAGAGAGAGAGAAAGGAAATGATAGAGACAAAAATGAAAAGTGAAGGAGAAAGAGAATGAATGTGGGTGTAAGGGTTAAATGTATGAAGTGAAAATGAGAGAGAGAGAGAGAGAGAGAGAGAGAGAGAGAGAGAGAGGTGGGGGTTGAAGAAAATTGACAGTGAGGAAAGATTTTGGAGAAGACGCGGGAAAAGGATTTGGAAGAAGTGCTAAAAATCTGAGAAGGGTGTGTGTGTGTGTGTGTGTGTGTGTGTGTGTGTGTGTGTGTGTGTGTGTGTGTGTGTGTGTGTGTGTGTGTGTGAGAGAGAGAGAGAGAGGAAAGCTAAGAGAAAAGTAGATGTGGAATGTCATTAAAGAGAGAAGAAGGAAAAAATAAAGAAAAATAAGGAATAGAGACATGAAAAAGAAGAAAGTTTAAGAGAGAGAGAGAGATGAGGAAAATGTGAGAGAGAAGAGAATTGAAGTCACAAGGAGAAAATATATATAAAAAGAAATAGGAGAAAGAGGGATAGAGAAGAGAGAGAGAAAGAGAAAAGGAACAGAAGACAGAGAAATGAAACAAGAATAAATTGAGGAAAAGAGGAAAGTCACACAAGAGAAAATATTTAAGGATAAGAAGAGAAGAAAGAGACGATAAAGGAGATGGAGATGAGAAGAAACAAGAGAGAGAGAGAGAGAGAGGAGAAAATGTGGAGAGAGGAGGGAGGAAAGTAGGAAGGAAGGAAAGAATGGAGGGAGTAAAAATGTCAGCAGGATCTTTAGGAGGAGGGGGAGGAGGAGGAGGAGGAGAGATGAAGGAAGGAGGGAGGGAGAGAGAGAGAGAGAGAGAGAGAGAGAGGTTGGAAGAAAAGGAGGAAAAGAAATGATTGAAGAAAAATGAATAAAGATTTTTTTATGGCATTAGTAGAAAAAGAGTAATAGAGTTGGAAAAATAGAGGAAGAGAAGAGAGAGAGAGAGAATAAAAGAATGAGATAAGGGGAAAGAGAAAGAGGAGGATAAAAGGAAGGAATAATGAGAGGGAAGCCGATGGAGATAAGAGAAAGGGTCTGAGCAAATGAGAGAGAGGAAGAGATAAGATGGAGGGAGGGAGGGAGAGACAGAGGAAACGTTAAAGAGGGGAGGGAGAGAGAAGGAGAGGTGAGGGGAAGGAAGGTGGTAGGGAGGGAGGAAGAGGAGGAGGAGGAAGAGTGTATGGAAATGTTATGGTAGAGAGAGAGAGAGAGGGAGGGAGGGAGGGGGGATAGGTTGATAGTCTGGTTAAGAGAGAGAGAGAGAGAGGTCAAGTATTTTTGTTGTAGAATGATTTAGTGAGTCGACACGCCAGAGGTTACCAGGTCAGCCATCTTGACCTTACTCTCACGCACACACGCACGCACTCACTCACCCACTCACGCACGCATGCACGCACTCACCCACCCACTCACTCACTCACTCAACCCAGACTTATTTACACTCGCTATTTCTTTCCAGACTCACTCATTCTCCACAGACTGACTGGCTGACTTATTCTCTCTCTCTCTCTCTCTCTCTCTCAGTGACTGTGAAGAAGGGGAAGGGGAAAGGATGGGAAGTGGGAAAAAAGTGGAGGGGGATTAGGGAAAAGTGAATGTGCGCGTGTGTGTGTGTGTGTGTGTGTGTGTGTGTGTGTGAAAAGAAGCGTGGAGAAGGGGAGTGAGTAGGAAAAAAATGGAGAAATTAGGAGGAGGGGGGAAGGTGAAAGAGAGGGAAAGGGGAGAGGGGTAGGAGAGACATGGGAGGAAGGGGAGAGGGAGGAAGAGGAAGAGGAAGTAGGATGAAGAGGAAGAGGAAGAAGGGATGGCGAAGGGAGTGTGAGGCGGTGGTACTTTCTTAGACCACATCAAGAGTAACATGTCCGTTCCCTGAAGGCTGGATTGAAGGATGCTGTCTTCACCTCACTTCCTTTTACTTCCTTAAGGTGAAGAAAATCGTCTGGAGGAAGCAAATGAGGAAAAAAGGTGGGGGGGGGGTCGTAGTGGGGTTAATAGACTTGCTTGTAACCCCTTCATTACGAGTTTTTTTTCTTCAACGTAAGTTGAGTAAAATCGTCTGACGGAAGTAAGAATGAAATTTTGGGAGGATTACTGGAAATAAAACACACACACACACACACACACACACACACACACACACACACACACACACACACACACACACACACACACACACAATTATCATCCCATTTTATTGCAGCTCGTTCACCGTCTTTACCATCAATTTTCGGGTGTATTATTATTATTATTATTATTATTAACCTCAAACTGTTTCGTTATGTATGGTTTATTCTTGCCATCTAATTACATAACTAATTCCCCTGTCCTACTCCTCCCCTTCCCCCTCCCCTCCCCTCCCCTCCCCTCGCCACCCACTACCTTCCTTCCTCCCTTCTCATCCTCCCTTCCTCCACCCATTCCTTGTAACCCTAATTCCCATTCATTCTCATATCCACCCCCATGCCCTCCCTTCTCTCCTCCCCTCCCCTCCCCTTCCTCTCCCTCTCCCTCTCCTTCTCCCTTCCCTTTCCCTTTCTCTCTCTCCCACCACCCTCCTACCTACCTCATCATCTTCTTCCTCCTCCCTTTCCTTGTAACATTAATTCATATTCATTCTCTTACTCATCCCTCCCCCCCTCCAACTCTTTCTCCCCACCTCCCTCTCTCTTCAGTCTTCTCTCTTTTTGTTTGTTTGTTTTTTGTTTTTTTTCCCTCCGTTATTCTTATTCTCTCCTTTTAAATTTTCCTTCTCTTGCTTTTCCTTCTTTTCGTCGCTTCAGGTTCTCTCTCTCTCTCTCTCTCTCTCTCTCTCTCTCTCTCTCTCTTCCTTGCTCTTTTCTCTTTTATTCACGCTCTTTTCAGATTATTTTCAGGGATGGTGAAGTCTGCAATAAGCTAAAATCAAAGCATTCCCCCTGAGAGAGAGAGAGAGAGTGAGAAGCACTCTCTCTCTCTCTCTCTCTCTCTCTCTCTCTCTCTCTCTCTCTCTCTCTGTCTCTCTCTCTCTCTCTCTCTCTCTCTCTCTCTCTCTCTCTCTCTCTCTCTCTTATTCATAATCATAAATCCATTTGACCTTCAGAAATGGTGGAGGTGTCGCAGTCAGGAAATGAGAAACAAAAGAATGAGAGAGAGAGAGAGAGAGAGAGAGATGAGAAGAGACGTGAGAAACTAGTAAAGTTACGAGTGATATTTCAGAAGTAGAGAGAGAGAGAGAGACACACACACACACACACACACACACACACACACACACACACACACACACACACACACACACACACACACACACACGTTATGGGGAAAAATAACAGAGAAAGATGTATATAATCGTAATAAAAGATGATATTAGAGAAAGTGAGAGAGGTGAGAGGTGTGTAAGGAGGGGAGGATGGAGACATATATGAAGGATGTGGGGTGTGTGTGGGTACGAAAGGGTCATTTTCTTTATTTTCTTTCTTTGGTACCTCTCTCTCTCTCTCTCTCTCTCTCTCTCTCTCTCTCTCTCTCTCTCTCTCTCTCTCTCTCTCTCTCTCTCAACTGGCTTTCTTTTCTTTGTTTTGGGTTGACACCAAAGACAGATATTTTGATTTATTTTTTTTTTATTTTAAAATATCACATGAACACTTAATCGTTTTTTTACCCAACATATTCACAATTATTATTATTATTATTATTATTATTGGTGGGAGGGATGGGAAGAGGTCATTAATTTTTGATGCAGGTCAATCCAGGTCAAAGTCAAGGATCAGGGTCACGATTAAGAGAGCAGCATTATCTCTCAAACACCTTATCTGACCTGGATGGAACTTGGGTCATAGATGGTTGATAGGGGGAAGAAAAAGTGATAAAGATTTGGAGTAGGTCAGAGGTCAAGATCGAGTCGATACGTTATCTTTTCAATCCCTTATCTGACCTTGATTGAACTTGATATTGATAACGATAAAAAATTGTGATAAAATTTAGGTGTAGGCTGATAAGAGGTTTGGTTAGTTCTGGCTAGCATTTATTTATTTTTATTTATTATTATTATTATTATTATTTTTTTATGCTGATGAGGGAATTTTACAACGGGGCGAGTGTTGTTTTTCTATTCCCAGGTTTATTGAGACGTAAACTCGGTGAACTGCAGGATGAAGTTACCCCTCTCTTGCAGCCCACACCACCCTCCTTTAGGGGTACAGGGATGGAGGTGATGGACATATTCGTGTGTGTGTGTGTGTGTGTGTGTGTGTGTGTGTGTGTGTGTGTGTGTGTGTGACCACGTGAAGGTACCAGTGTAAATTTAACCCTTTCAATCTAGTGACTATCTTTTTATTCCTTCTTCCTCCTGTCGATTTATTTATATATTTATTTATTTATTTTTAGCTTAAGAGAGACATTTCGATATTTAAGGAGTAGATAAAGCCATATATATTTTTTCAGGGGGGGTTCTCATCAGCTGAATAAAATCGTCTGTAGGTAGCAATGATGTAAAATTATATCCTCCACGCGAAGTTAAAAAAATCGTCCTTAGGTGCCGACAATACACTGCAACTTGACGTCATCGTGTTGAAGGGGTAGGGCAGTACAGTACTCTATTTTTGGTGTGAGAGAGAGAGAGGGGGGGGGGAGGGCAGGAGGAAGGGGGAGGAGGAAACCAGAATAGAAGGGGGGGGAGTAGTAGGAGGAGGTGGAGGAGAAACCCAGAGAGAGAGAGAGAGAGCAGGAAGTGGAAGGTGTGAAAGAAGAGGGACCCAGCGAGGATGGGTGTAATACGAGAGAGAGAGAGAGAGAGAGAGAGAGAGAGAGAAAGAAAGAAAGAAAGAAAGAAGAAAGAGAGGGAATGGATTAAAGGGGAGATAGTCTTTCCCACCGCCTGTCCTCTCTCTCTCTCTCTCTCTCTCTCTCTCTCTCTCGTATATTTTCGTGAGGCCTCGGTTCCTCCACCTGGGCTTAACACACACACACACACACACACACACACACACACACAGGCCTTGTGTATGTTAAGGGAAAGGCGGACAGTCAGGACAGGGGTGTTTCCTGCTTTCTTTCTTTGCTTTTCTTTTTCCTTTGATTCACTTCCTTTCCTTACCTTTCTGTCTCCTTTCTATCCCTTCCTTTCCTTACCTTTCCTCTCCTTTCCTTTATCTTTCTTCCTTCATTCTCTTTCCTCTTCCTTTCTTTCTCATTCTTCTTCTTAATTTTGTCTTTCATATTTAGTATTTCCTCATTTTTCTCCTTTATTTTCATCCTCTTTCTTTTCTGGTGTTCTTTTTCTTCCAGTCTTTTCCCTGATTTATTTTTCGTGTTATTTTAATTGTTGTTTTCCTCCTTTATCATCTCTATTTTCTTTATTTTCTACCTTTCTTTTTGTCCTCTTCAGGCCTCCCAAGTTTTTCTCTTGCCTGTTCTATTTTCCATTTTTTTTTTTCATTTTCTGGGTATCTCTGTTTTGTTCTTTTCCTTCTCTAATTTTGTCTTTTTTTGTATATATATTTTTTTTTCTATTTTTTACCCGACAAGGAGAGTCTGTTTTCACCCCCGTTTGTTTGTTAGTTTGTTTGTTAGCCGGATTACTCAAAAACTATAAGAGAGATGTGGACCAAATTTGGTGGGTTGATAGCCCATGTCCCAGGGAACAATCGATTAACTTTTGGGACTGACCCGTATCGTATGAGAGATTCTGGATCCGGGAAGCACTTTCTGCGAATCCCTAATCAGTGATGAGAAAACCTAACCCATTATGAAGAGTGGTTTGGAAATTACGTTGCCCGTGTCGGAGAGAGGCGCTCCATTGAGTGCCCCTCTAGTTTTCTTGTCGTTTAGTTTCGTTTACCAGAGAGAGAGAGAGAGAGAGAGAGAGACTTTGGATTAAAGGTAAAATCAGTGCAGTGATCATTCTCTCTCTCTCTCTCTCTCTCTCTCTCTCTCTATTTATCTATCTATCTGTCTGTCTGTCTATCAGTCTACCTATCTATCTGCCTCTCTGTCTTAATGCAGACTTACCTCAGTCCTGCAGTTTAAAAAATCTGACTTAGTTTGTGTAGAGGTGAGAAGAAAATAATGAAAAAAATGTCATTCTCTTCTGGCGACGTGTTTTATTATTATTATTATTATTATTATTATTGTTGTTATTATTATTATTATTATTATTATTGTTGTTATTATTATTATTATTATTATTATTGTTGTTGTTGATATTGTTTGTGTTGCTATTACTGTTGTTCTTGTTCTACTTCCTATTATTATTATTATTATTATTATTATTATTATTATTATTATCCAGACGATTTTCTTCAGCACTAGGTTGGATATTTCAAACTTGATTTATTACACCCTTCATTAACTTCGTCAATAAAACAAATCAGTTGAAAGAAATCGTCTGAAGGTAAGCAAGAAGTCCCTGAAATAATGCGTCCTTGTAGTGAAGAGGCAAGAGAGAGAGAGAGAGAGAGAGAGAGAGAGAGAGTGTGAGTGTGTGTGTGTGTGTGTGTTGAAGCGAAGTTGATGTGAGAATGAGGAGAGGAAGACGAGGGAACGAGATGGAGGGATGAAGTGGGATTACGTGAGAGGGGGGGAGAGGGGGAGAGAGAGAGAAGGTGGGGAGCGGTGATAGGTGGAGGGAGGGGAGGGGAGTAGTGATAGGTGGAGGGAAGGGGGAGAGGAGGAAGGGGAGGGGAGTGGTGATGGGTGGAGGGAGGGGAGGGGAGTGGTGATAGGTGGAAGGAGGGAGGGGAGGGGAGTGGTGATAGGTGGAGGGAGGGGAGGGGAGTGGTAATAGGTGGAGGGAGGGGAGGGGAGTGGAGATAGGTGGAAGGAGGGGAGGGGAGGGGAGTGGTGATAGGTGGAGGGAGAGAGTGGTTGGGAGGTGATTTTTTTTCGCGTCCACTCTCAATGAACTTTTGAATTTGTGTGGAAAAAGAAGAATTGATTCTTTTGTATAGTATTATTTTCGCATCTATATGTATCAATTTATCCATCTATCTGTCTGTCTATCTGTCTATCTATCTATCTTTGTCTGTCTATCTATCTGTATGTATGTATGTTTGATTCCGGGTAGAGACGAGTTAGTTAATTCCCAGGGGCGCCTCACACCTTGCGTTTACGTCTCCTACAGGTAATCTCCTCGCACATCACCTCCACATACCACCGTCTTGGGTACTGCTTCCACATCTCTCTCTCTCTCTCTCTCTCTCTCTCTCTCTCTCAGAATGTTGATATTTTGTTTTCTGACAGATTAAATTACTGCGAAGTGCTCTGAATTCTGTTGATCTTAAAATGTACTGGGAATCCGTAGAGATGGAATGAGATAATGAGCCAGTAAGGGAGAGGGGAGGGAGAGGGAGGGGGAGGGGAGGGGAGAGGGAGGGGGAGGGGAGGGGACCGTCGACCTTTGACTTTACGCCCCCTGCTTTCCCCTCCATCTTCCCCCTCGTGCTGTCCCTCTCTTAGTTCCACACACACACACACACACACACACACACACACACACACACACACACACACACACACACACACACAGGAACCACACCGAAGTCTCAGCCTCTCATTTTGCTTTGTTTATATATGTTTTGATGGCCGCCATATCCCTTTGTCTAATCACAGCTTCCTTCCTTCCCTCCCATTTCTCATATTTAAGCCAGTGTGTTTTCATCTGAGGGAACTGGGCCATTACCACAACTCACTAAATCCTGAGTGTTTGGAATTCGATGACCCCTTGTTATGAAGTAGGAAAGAGTCTCCTTGGTAGAGAGGTGTTGGTGTGGATTATACTTGTGGTGGTATGGTGGAGTGTGTGTGTGTGTGTGTGTGTGTGTGTGTGCCGGATGGGGGTGTAAACAAGGTAGTGATGGCTTTGCTCTAATACCGGGATCAGGTGTGAGGAGGTGGAGGAGGAGGAAGAGATGTAGAAAGAAGAATGATGAGGAATCGTTAAGAGGAGGTGGAGAGAGAGAGAGAGAGAGAGGAATAAAGGAATCCCGATAAAAAAGGAGGAAGAAGAAGGTGAAAACAGGAAGAAAAGAGAAGGGCGATGAAACAAAGAGAGGAGGAGGAAGAAGAGAAAAAATCCGATGAAGGAAATGGAGGAGGAAGAGGAGGAGGAGGAAGAAGAGAGAAATATGATAAAGGAAAGAGAGGAAGAGGAACCAAGAGGAAGAGAAGGAAGCGGGAGTTTTGAATAATGGAAGAACTAAATCAATGAGAGCAAGAAAATGGAAGGATTGGAATGTTTTTGTTTGTCACTATGTCTGCCTGTTGACTATTTATCTTTGTATCTATCTTTTTGTCTCTGTATCTATCTTTTTGTCTCTGTATCTGTCCATCCATCTATGTATTTATCTATTTGTCCATCTATCTGTCTATCTGTCCGTCTGTCTGTTTCATCTGTGTATCTGCCTATATGAATATCTGTTTGCCTTTCTGTCCGTCTATCAGTCTTTATCAATTTATCGATCCACACACACACACACACACACACACACACACACACACACACACACACACACACACACACACACACACACACTCTTAATCAACCACTTGTTCTCCGGGTCACTCTTTGTTGCCCCAGTCCACCCCACCACCACCACCACCCCTCCTCCAGTACCCCCACTCCCCCCTCCACCTCTCCCTTCCACTTCTCTCCACCCCCTCCACTCCTCTCCACTCCTTCCCTGTGAAATTTCCATGGCAGTTTTTCTATGCGTTATTTATTTTTTTTCCTCAATTTTTACTGTTTATTCAATTTGCTATTCTTATCCTCTATCTATCTATCTATCTATCTGTTGCCAGACGCCTCAATCCCGTTCGGGGTGGCCACAGACAAATCGCCTCCACTTCTTATCCTCACCTCTTAGAATTAGATACCATAGTCCAGGTCTTCAGTAAGAAATAGCCTAGAAAGGACTCTTAGATCTGTTGCTGTCTGCTTTCCTCTGTCCTCCTTTCAACTCTCCACATCCTTAGTCCACTCCACAACTCCACATCGTTTAAATTTCTTCCACATTCAGTACAAACTTATGTGTATGTGTCTTAGTTTTTATGTCTAGAATTATTTTAGAAAAGGTTTTAAATTCTTCACGTGTAGTGTGTCTCCGAAGCTAAAATCATGAGAGAGAGAGAGAAAGAGAGAGAGAGAGATTATGTTATTGTACTGAAGAGGTTAATTTGCTATCATTTCTACTCCGTCAGGGCGTCCAGTTACTCATTCATTTATTTGAGAGTTTTTTAGAATTTCTTTAATCATCCAGTCACTTTTTTTTTTTTTTTTTTTTTTTAAGGGGGAAGGGGGGAGGAGTTTTGGGAATTTTTTTGTACACCGTCTTGTATAATTCAGTCACTTTTTTTTTTTTTTTTTAAGGGGGGAAGCTGGAATTGCCTTCTCTTACACTTATTCATTCTTTTTGGAGTTACTCGTTTCCGCCCTGCCCTGCCCTATCCTGCCCTGCCCTGGCCAATCCAGTGTGTGGGGTTAGGTCTTCATGAGCGGCCCAGCTGTGACCAAATTCCCTCATCCCGGGTTTTGTTATGAGGTCTAAGTCCCCGGGGAGTGACCGCCACCCTTCGCCTTCGGATCAATGCTGGGGTGCTCTTTTGTCCACTCTCGCCTGTTAGTCCCCTGGGGCTGCCATGGGGAGGGGAGGATGGAAGAGACAAAGGGGAGAGGAGCACAGGAGAGGGGGGAGGATGGGGAGGGCAGAGGGGAGAGAGAGGGAAGGGGAGGGAGGTGAGAGGAACAGAGGAGAGTGGAATTGAGGAGGAGGAGGAGGAGAAGGAAAAGGGCCAGGTTTAGAGGCTGACCTGAATTTGAGGGTGGGGTGGGGTAGAGGGGGAGGTTGCGACAGATTCCAGGAAAGTCCCAAAATTGACCAAGAAGTTTAATAGTCTTCGAGGATGAGCGGAATTCTGATGGGCAGGGAGTGTGACGGATTTCAAGGATGACCTCTGAACTGTATTCCACTTCGAGGGGCAGCCGGAATTTTGATAGGGGTCGAGGGACAGGACTGGAGGATGACCTAGATCTGAGTGGAGTGTAAAGATGTATGCCTTCACGTGGGGGCATTGGTATAACTGGGCGACTCCACTGTCTGGTTGTACGAACGTGTCTCAACTCCTTCCTGCTCCCCGGAAAGGAGGGTGGTAAAGTGGAGGGAGAGGGCAGTCCACAGGGTTCAGAGTGAGCTGAACGTGGGGCAACAGCAACAAAAACAACAACAGTAACAGCAGCCGGAGTTTGAGGGTGGAGTTAGAGTATTAAACAAGAACGATAGAAACTTTGGAGGTTGACCTTATGTTAGAGGAGAGTTAGCTAGTTAGAGGTTGACCTAGATGAGGCAGTGGAGTGTTAGATGCTTTGATTTTTCCTCAGAGCTGGAGGAGCACCTAGTTGTGGTAGTGGAGTGTGAGAAAGTTGAAGAATGACTTGAAAATTTGGTTGAGTGTTAGGAAGGTTGAGAATGAAGGTGGTCCCGTAATGGAATGAAAAACAAAAGGAAAAGAAAGCTAAGAATGACCTGAAGAATGTGATTGAGTGTGAGAGGGTTGGACATGAGGTAGGTGAGGTGAGGTGAAGTGAGGGAGGTGAGATAAGGTGAAGTATAGTGAGGAAAGATGAGGTGGGGTAAGATGAAGTGAAGTGAAGCGAGATGAGGCAGGGTAAGGTAAAGAGAGGTAATGTACTCGTAAGATGAGGTGAGGTGAAGTGAAGTGAAGTGAGGTGAGGTGAGGTGACCATAGAGGGATAATTGGGCAGTTCTTGGTAAACTCTTCTATAGGTTCCGGTTCTCTTGGGAGCTGTGTGTAGGCCTTATCACCCCCCCCCTCTCTCTCTCTCTCTCTCTCTCTCTGTATACTACTCGATCCCTTACCAAAATCTCTCTCCTGATCCTATTTTGATCCCTTTAGCCTATTTCCAAAGGGTGTTCGATTCTCTTATCTAACACGTATGGTAAAATGTATTCTTGATCCCCCTCTTCCCTTATCTGCTCTCTTTCTCTCAACCCAGGACAGCAGAGAGAGAGAGAGAGAGAGAGAAATGGCCTTGACACAGTGTAAATTATGGATGGGCAATTGTGGTAACGGAGAGAGAGAGAGAGAGAGAGAGAGAGGGGGGGGAAATAGCACTCGTGTTTTTAATGTGTTTTTGTATGTTCAGCTGTTATGATTTTGTGTGTGTGTGTGTGTGTGTGTGTGTGTGTGTGTGTGTGTGTGTGTGTGTGTGTCAGTTTTTTCTGTTTGTGCAGCAGTTTTTATGTGTTTTTGTATTTATGTATGTGTGCCAGCGAGTATGCATGTGTGTGTGTGTGTGTGTGTGTGTGTGTGTGTGTGTCTGTGTCTGTGTGTGTACGTGCATGTAGATATGTGTGTGCGTGTTGGCCGCAGGAGTCAGAGATTGCAGTGTGGTCTGAAATATGGTAGGGTGTTGGTGAAGTGTAAATGTGTTAATCCCAGACACCCCCTGTGTGGAATGGCCCTCTCGCTGGATATTCTCGGCCCCCGCGAGTTATGGGGAGTGGTTGGGTCTGTCGGTCTGTTTGTCTTTGGTCTGGGTCTGTTCTGGTCTGGTCTGGGGTTTGTGAGGTGTGTGTGTGTGTGTGTGCGTGTGTTTTGTCAGGTAAGGAGGTAGGGACTGTGTTTGTGTGTATGACCTGGGTTTAATTTTTGGTTTGTTGATATTGGTGTTTGTTTTGCTGTGTTTAGTCTTGTTATAGTCTAGTCAGAGAGAGAGAGGGGGGGGGGAGTTTGTATGTATGATCTAGGTGTAAGCTTGAAGGAATTGCAGTGTGAGTGGTGTGGTGGTGGTTGTGTGTGGGTATATATTTTAAGGGTGAGTGTAGCTGTGTGTATGTGTTGTGTTGTGTAGGTACTTTCTTTACTGGAGGACGGATTCTGAGAGGTGTTGGTGATGGTGGATTATTTTGTCTGTGTGATCTAGATGTATTTTCGGAGATGGAAATTGAGGAATACAAGATGATTGTTGTCTTTACGTGTGCAGGGTTGAGTGTAATCTTGTCTGGTCGATCTTGTGTTGGGAATGGAGGTAGTGGTTGTGTCTTTATGGTATGGTATGTTGTCAGGCGAGAAGGTGGTTTTATTTATTCATTTATTTATTTTTTGGGGGGAGGGGGATCTGGGGATTGTAGTTGTATGAATTTGTGAATATTTGAACACCCAGACATGCTCCAATCTTCACCATTTATTCTCAAGCTACACTTCCTATCGACCTCTCTTTCATACACCATTGTTTTGCTTCTGTCAACATATACTTTTTAAATTACGCCTTTCTCGTACATTAGCCTCTGTCCATCGTGATTTCACTCACAACTTCCATTTCTCAGTGATGAATGTTTAGCGGTAGCAGAATATGGAGACAAAAAGTACAGCGCAAGTCACGAAAAATTACTATGGCAAGAATGTAGGATCGTAGTCATGCTTTATTGACACTGACCCCGTGAAATAGGTTGAGAAAAGACGAATATCTCCACCAAGTTAATAGTTTGGAACCTTACCGATTTTCCCTGTCAGTCTGAAATTCCCCTCCCCTTGTACCGAATTTCCCTGCCAAACTGTGATGTCCCTCCCCTTGTCAGTTATTAATATTGCATCATCAGCAAACAGCAGGACAAACAGGTGTGCACATTACCTCCTGTCCTCAAACCCTCTCCCCAGCCAGGTGTCCTCGTTTGCACCTGTCTCATTACTCCATCTTTGCACACACTGAGTGGCCAAGGTGATGACTCAGCTCCTTCTTAGTCCAGCAATTAACCTGATTCTCTCACTTAGTTCTCAGTTCACCCTCATAGCTGTTTTTTATTTGATCCACTAATACTCTGGATGGTTTTGATGGTTTTTAATTAACCTGCCTTCCACTCCGTATACACCTCACACCTGTCCCATTACTTGTCGATGTCCCCTTATCATAAAACCTTCTCTTGATCCATTAATACCATAGACAGCCTTCCATCCACTTCTAAAAACTTCTCGGCTGGGTGAAGACGTTGGCACCGTATCTTACCAGCGAAAAGGTTACAGACAAATCGCCTCCATGTCACCCTGTCCTAGGGAATCAGGCAGACCTTTCTCCAACTCACACACCACTTCTCATATGCCTCTCACCCCCATCTCTGCATCTCATTCTCGGTCACCCTCTCCCCCTCAATTTAACCAAGTCGCCTCATGGTAGCAAAACTCTGATATACTTTGCACGAGCACCGATCCTAGCGACTGGGGTGATTTTATAGTCAGCACACGATTGGGAAGTAGGTTTTGTGCTACGCTGCCTTCCCACGATGCACAAGGGCTCGTAAAAGTAGCGATGTGTTTGCCTTGTTGTTTGTGGAGTTAAGAATGGGACTAAAGATGATTGCGACTGCTGCTGTTGGGAGTATAATCTGGGTGTTGTGGTGGATTAGAGAAGATGATAGTGTGTTAGATTGTATTGTGATAGGAATAACACACACACACACACACACACACACACACACACACACACACACACACACACACACACACCTCACCCCTCCCACACACGCACACACACACCTCACCCCCGTCCCCGTACACACACTGATGCTATGTAGGTCGTTCCAAACCCAGCACACGTTTCCCAAGTCGTTTTCTCGGTACAACCTCTCTCTCGCAAGACACACGACCACTGATATGAATCGGTTTTATTGTACCACTCGGGGGGGGGGGAGAAGCGGGGTAGTGATGAACAAGATCTACATTGACATACTTTTGATCATTTTTTTAAATTAACGTTGGCATTTTTTCTTTTCTCGCCACCAAATTTCCATGCACTGTGATCTTCTTCGGTGCTATAGGCCTTTTACTTTAACTTGGCCCAGATTTTGGTCCATTTTCAGTTCATCTCATATATCTCATTGGTAGAATTAGACAGTATTGTGGCTCTACATCCTTTCTTTAGCACTTCTTCCTAACTAGCATTAAATTCCAGTGTCTCATGTAACTCGGTGTTGAGAATTGAGAGATGGTAGTTTTAGGCCAGGTTAGAGTGAAAAGGGTATAGGAAAGCTCATTGTTAAGCTTACTAGTCTGTGGAAGAGAATTATTGTATCTCAGACTGGAAGCTCAAAAAATGTATTGCCTTTTTAAATAATATAAATAAAACAAAATATGAGGGTGGTATATTTTGGTTTTCAAGAAGGTCATTAGGAGCTCTCAATCCTTCATTTCCCCCCAGTCCTCATCCCCTCATTACCCCTCTCTTCTCCCCTCTAGCCCTCACACTCTCTCTCTTCTCGCTCCCCTCCTTAGGCTACTCATTCTATATCCCCTCCATCCTTCACCCCACGTCTTCTCCCACCTTCTGCCCCCCTTGTCACCTCTCCACCTCTTATCCCTCTGTACTCTCCCCTTCTTTCCTCATCTCTACACTCCGCTTCTTCCATCTCCAACCCTTCACTGTCCCTTCCTCCCCTCTCCCCTTATCTGTTCTCCCCTCCTTCCCTCACCCATCCTCAACCCTCTCCTCCCCCCACATTCTGTACAGTACATTCCCCTCTCCCAACACCCGTCTCAGCTCTCCCCTCGTCCCCTCAGCTCTCCCCTCGTCCCCTCAGCTCTCCCCTCGTCCCCTCACTTCCCCTCAGCTCTCCCCTCGTCCCCTCACTTCTCCTTAGCTCTCAACACAGGCTGGGCACCGGGACTCAGCACTTGTTAGTATTCAGGCGGCAAAGTGTGTTAGCGTTATCATTTACTACTGTTGCGTTGTAGACTCTTATTGCAGTTATTTAAGTGGTTGCAGCACACCATTCTCCATGCCTTTTACACCTAATTTTAGAGCTGAGTGGTGCTGTACACGTTTTTGCCCACACACACACACACACACACACACACACACACACACTTGAATAGGGCCATCACACACAGTCCCACTTTTTTGCCATACTGTCTGTTTTTCTGCCACACAACCTCCCTCTCTCTCTCTCTCTCTCTCTCTCTCTCTCTCTCTCTCTCTCTCTCTCTCTCGATCTTATTCTTTATTACTAACTTTATTTGCTCTGTTGGTTCTGTTCTGTTATGGTTTTTATTTTTTCCTAATCTGTTCTTCTTCATCTTTTTCTTTTTTTTTTCTTCTTCTCGATGACGCCCCTTTCTCACCCAGATCTCTCTTCACGGACGAATAAAACTTCCGCAGCGGTAGGCCGTGAATCTTAAGAGGTGCGGTCGGATAGTGGGGATGCGGTCGGGAAGTGGGGTGCGGTTGGGGAGTTGGTTGCGGTCGAGAAGTGGGGTGCGGTTGGGGAGTTGGGTGCGGTCGGGAAGTGGGGTGCGGTCAGGATGTAAAATGCGGTCGGGAAATGGGGTGCGGTCAGGGTGTAAGATGCGGTTGGGGAGTTGGGTGCGGTCGGGAAGTGAAGAGGTAATTGAGTGGTTGAAGAAGAGCAGTCATTTTGTATTTTTGGCTGGTTGACGGAATGATTATATGCTGAGATTATTATTATTATTATTATTATTATTATTATTTTTATTATTATTATTGTTATATTTTACTCTGCAATCCTTCTCTTATAAAAATTCCCCCCAGTCAGAAATTTCAGTAGATATTCACCATCATCCTCCAAAATTTCCAGGGATTTTAGCCAGCACCTCCAAACTTCCCTTCCCTAAAAAGTTCCCTATATTTCCCCCAACAACTTAGAAATTTCCCTAGTAATTCCCCACCACCCAGAAATTTCCCTAGTCATTCCCCACTCCCAAAAGTTTTCCTAGACATCCCACCTTAAACAAACTTTGGAGAAAGAGAGAGAGAGAGAGAGAGAAAGAGAGAGAGAGAGAGAGAGAAGGGACATCTCGAGAAGGGTTAACTTTACAAGGAGTTCGCAGAGCCACGCCTGAATTACTAAGTCACCCCTCTTCATCCGCCTCCTCCCGTTTTCTCTCTCTCTCTCTCTATCTATCTATCTCTCCTCCTCCTCCTCCTCCTCCTCCTCCTCTTCTTGTTGATGTTGTTGTTGCTGTTGTTGGAAGGAGAGTAGTGAGGGGTACATTGTGGAGAGAAAAGCTTTTATAAAGTATTATATTGAATTACAAAGTTGTTCCTTCCACTCCACCCCCTCCTCCTCACCCCCTCACCCCTCCTTTTCCCCTCCCAGTCCTCTCCTCTTCCTCCTTCACACTCCTCTCCTTTTCCTCCTTCACACTCCTCACCTTCTTCTCTCTTCTTCTTCCTCCTCTTCCTTCTCTCCTCTTCCTTCTTCTTATTTTGTCTTCTCTCATTTACGCGTATGAGATGTTAGAGGAAAAAAAGACCTCCAACGGGATTAGTTTTAGTCGTATGTTTTATGAAATATTATTATTATTATTATAATTATGATTATCATAATTATGATTATTATTATCATCAGTATTAATTATTATCATTGTTATTTGTAGTTGAGGGGTTATTATTATTATTATTATTATTTTTATTATTAATATTAAGTGAGAGGTTAACGACGTATGTAAATATGTATACTCGTGTATGTGTATATATATATATATATATATATATATATATATATATATATATATATATATATATATATATATATATAACCTTGACTGATGCTTAATTCTTTCTTACGCTGGATAAAATCGTCTTGGGAGGGAGAGAAAAATGGCGTCCTTGTAGTGAAAGGGTAATGTTTTGAGTACAAGTGTTTTTTTTTTCTTTAGACGATTTTGTTCAGGAGAGAGAGAGAGAGAGCAGGGAAGAAAAGGTACAGAAAACTTGGTCAGAGTCGATGAATCTGGGGAAAAAGCAGGGGAGAGAATGGAGGCTAGGGAGGGGGAAAAACGCTTCGTAGGGAAAAACTAGGGACAGAAGTATGGGGGAGAATTTAGGTGGCAGAGGAATATGGCATGAAAGGTGGGGGGAAACGGGGAAAAACAGTAGTAGGAATGTATGGGGAGAGGGAAAGAAGTAGAGGGGGAGAAATTAACGGAACTTGGGGGGGAAAGGCGTGAAGGGAAAATAACTGAGAGGGAAAGAAGCTGGCAGGGATTTAGGGGATAGGGAAAATTGAAGAGGATGGGAAGAAAAAACTCTTGGTATAAGGAGGGGAGAGCATAGAGGACAGTGGGGAAAAATGGTGAGGGGGAAATATGAAGACACTGAGGATAGAGAGGGGAAAAAATGTGGTGGGGAAAAAGAAGGGAGAGGATTGAGGACAGAAGGGAAAGAAGTATTGTAGGAGATTTAAGTATTGTAGGGGAAAAAGAGGGGAGAGAACTTTGAGGTCAGGGGAAAAAGGGAGGGGAAAACGTATGAAGACAGAAGAGGGAAGACTTGGTGGGGGAAGAAGAGGGGAAAAAAAAAATATTGTAGGGGAAAATGTGGGATGTAAGGTTTTATTGGTGGTGACGCTGTGTGTGTGTGTGTGTGCGTTTGTGTGTGTGTGCGTGTGTGTGTGTGTGTGTGTGTGTGTGTGGAGCATAGGAAAAGTTGGGGGAAATTAGTAACGAGATTAGGCGTTCTGTTTTTTTTTTTTTTTTCCTTTTTATGGCCATTTTGTACTTTGGACTGTGTGAGTGCGTGTACACTCCCCCTCCCCCCCACACACGTACTCTCTCTCTCTCTCTCTCTCTCTCTCTCTCTCTCTCTCACACACACACACACACACACACACACACACACACACTGTCTTGCTGGAGGGGAATTTATGGATAAGGTAGTGTTGGGTAAGGAAAGGCAGAAGAGAGAAAAAGAGAAAAATAAAGAGAGGAGAAAAGAGAAAATAAAGAGAGGAGAAAAGAGAAAATAAAGAGAGGGAAAAAGAGAAAACAAAGGGAGGAGAAAGAGAGTTACTAGTAAATCATTTAACAAGGGGAGGAGGAGGTAAATGTATAGGTAGGGAAGGGAGGGGAAAGGAAAGGTAGTGAAAAAGACGGGAAAATTAGCAAGGAGAAAATTGTAAAGGAAAGATGGAAGAGAAGGAGAAAGGAAGTGTGGAGAGAATAAAAGGGGAAAGAACTACGAGGTGAGAGAGAGAGATAGATAGATAGAAAGAGAGAGAGAGAGAGAGAGAGAATACGTCATCGGATTCAAAAGACGAAAATAAAAAGATTCACAACAGAAAAATCAGTGTTAACAAAACTTCATTAAAAAATAAATGCAGATATTGAAAGAATTGAAGAAGAAACGGTAAAAAATAATACGTATTAAAAACAATAAGAGTTAAAAAAAAAAAAAAAAAAAAAAAAAGGAACATATAGGATGCTTGAAAAATTGAAAAAAAAAAAAATGAGAACTCGAAATCTCCTTAATATATAGATTTGTAGAGAAGAAAATCTGGTAAATGATCAGTAAACTTGGAAAATAAATCAATAAATACCGCCAAATAAGAAACGATAAAGAATGAAGAAGGCGAAATAATGAAGGATAACTACATAATATTGAAACTTGCGGAGTATTAAAAAAAAAAAAAAGTGTATTATGGTAAAAAAAAAAAAAAAAAGTTGGCTGAAAAAAAGGCAATGAAAAGAAAACGTGAAGATAGCGTTGAAGGGGGAACAAGGGTAAAGATGGATGGTAGGGAGGGAGGGAGGTAAGGAGAGGGTGGTAGGTAAGGAGAGGGAGGAGGGCAGGGAGGAGACAGTGAGGGAGGGAGGGGAGAGGAAAGAAGAGAGGAAGTCAGGGAGGAGAAAGGAAGGAGGGAGGAATGAAAGCGAGGGAGAGTATGACTGCATTATTCCGAAATAGGGTAATGAAAATGGGGGACAGTACCCTATCGCCATATATATCTGGTCTGGGTAGCCTAGCCATGGGACCCTACGCTCATAGTGGGACCCTACGCTCATAGTGGGATAAAAAAAAAGCATTGAATGATAGATAGATAGACAGATATATAGAAGCAGAATAACTCCGTAAATAATAATAATAATAATAATAATAATAATAATAATAATAAACTGGATAGGGTAAAATATACGATGAGGGAGGACAGTATAAATAAAACCTGCAGACAGTATTAAAGGTTGAACCAGGGTTAAGATGGATGACAGGGAGGGAGGGAGGAAGAGGGAGAGAGGGAGGGAAGGAAAGGAGGAAGAAGTATAGCCAAGGAGAGGAGTGTGTGTGTTTTTCCGGAAAGAGGGAATGAAAAAGGATCAGTGAGTAGTACGGTAGTAGTAGTAATAATAATAATAATAATAATAATAATAATAATAATGATGATGACGACGATGGTGATGAAAGTATACAGTAATTAATATAAGAATAAATAAAACATGCAGTGTAAAAATAAAAGCAAACCAGCAGTAAATAAAATACATAAATAAATAATAGAAAATGGAGGCCAGCGTTGAAGGGGGTACTAGGGTAAAAGATGGATGGTGGGGCGGCGGAGGGAGGAGAGCCAAGAGTTTTTTATCCCTGGAGCGGCCCAATGGTGCGTCCAGATAGATGGCTTGCTCCTCTGGCTTGGCTTACTGGCCTGATTCCTGGCTTGGCGGGGGTTGGTGGGGTTGGGGTTGGGGAGATAAGGGAGGATAAGGGCTTTGTGGCTTACTGGTGGGTTGGTGGGGATGAGGGAGGAGGGTAGGTGATGGGTTTGTGGGTTAGAGGGATAAAGATACAGGGTGGATCGGGGTTAGTCTTGATTCGTGGGGTGGAGTGGGGGATGGGTTTGTGGGTGGGTTAATGGGGTGGGAATGGGTTTTGGGAGTTAGAAGAAATTTTTTGGAGTCAGGATTCCGTGGACTTGAATGGTGAGTGAAGGGTCGTGTGGTCCATTGAACTGGGCAGACTTTGGTTTAATTTCTTTCTCTCTGGACATCATTCACCTCATTCTTATGTGGGAAAAGAGATGTGGGTGATGATGGTGATGATGATGATGACGACGATGATGATAATGATGGTGGTGGTGGTGATGCTCTTTCGTGGCTTGGGTTTGTGGGGTAGATGGGTTTATATCAGTTCACCTGTCTTCCCACCTGCCGACCTGCTTACCTGCTTACTTACCTACATACCTACCTATCTATCTACCAGCCTATGAAAGAAGTTCCGTAGGAGAGAGAGAGAGAGAGAGAGAGAGAGAGAGAGAGAGATTAGAGATTAATGGAGCGCTTGTTGGAGGAAGAGGGCGATCGCTACTTTAGCCTACAGGTCGATGGAGAGAGACAGAGAAAGAGAGAGAGAGGGGGGGGGGGTTGATGAGAGTAGCGAAGAGGTCGATGGTGTAGGTTGAGTGAGGTAGATGATGATGGAGGAGTGAGGGTGAGAAATGAGTCTCGAGCGTTTGATGAAGAGTGATAGGGCTGTGAGAAGCAGGGATGAGGGAGGGGATGATGAGGGAGGGGATGATGAGGGGGAGGGGTAAGGGAGATGAGGGGAGGGGGTGTGGTGATGAGGAGGGCTGTTAGGAACGGGGAGAGGGTGTTGAGGGGGGGTAATGTAGGATGATGATGAGAGAGATGAGGGAGGGGATGTGGTGATGAGGGGGGAAGGGAGGGAGGGATGAGGGGGAGATAGGGAGGAGGGGAAAGAAGAAATGTCATGGGTGAATAAGTTGAGGGTTTAGAACGAAGGAAAAGAAAGTGAGGGGAAAGAGGGAGGAGAGGGGTAGAGGGTAGGGAGAGAATTTTGAGGGAGAGAGGAAGGGAGAGAGGGGGAGGAGAAGAAGGTGGTGGGGAATTAGAGGCAAGGAAAGATAAAGGAAGAGGGGGGAGAAGGTTGAGGGAAGGGATGAAGAAGGTGGAGGAGGAAGGGGGAAGAGGGTAAAGGGAGGAGGGTTACATGTGAGAGAGAGAGAGAGAGAGAGAGAGAGAGAGAGAGCGATAGAGATGTGTGAAGGGGGGAAGGAGGGAGGTTGAGTGAAAATGGATGAGGGGAGAGAAAGAGGGGTGGATAGGTGAGGGGAAGAAAGTAGAGAAGGAGAGAAATAGGGGAGGAGTGAATAGGTAAGGAGATGAAAACACAAGAAGAAAGGGAAGAAGGTAGAGAAGGAGAAGAGGAGGGAAGGTAGAGTGAACAGATGAGGGGAGGAGAGCAGAGGGTGAGAGAAGAGACAAGGGGTAGATGAGAGGGAGGGGAGGGGGTGAGGTGGGGAGGGAGGAAGAAGGGGGAGGGGTTGAGGAGGGGTGGGGAGAGGAAGGGATCAGTGAATAGGGTATGGAAATGGACTGGGAGATTGAATGAGGGGGGAGAGATTACCTAAAAAGGATGGAGGGAAGAGGAGAGGCAGGATGGAAGGAGTATTGAGAAGATAAGATGGGGAAGAAACTTAAGGATGAAGGGAGAAATTGAGAGAGATGGAACAGAGAAGTTAGGATGGAAGAGGGGACAGTAAGGATGGAAGGATGAGATGGAAATGAGAACAGTAGGATGGAAGGAGTATTGGAAAGATGAGATGGTAAAGAGTCGTCAGGATGGAAGGATAAGATGGAAAAGAGAAAAGTAAGGATGGAAGGAATAGTGGAAGGATGAGAGGAAGGAACAGTGAAGATGGAAAGATAAAAAGATGGAGAAGGTTTAAGAAAGGAGGGATTATTAGAAAGATAAGAGGGAGGAATAATCAGTATAAAAGGAAGAAGAACCCAGTCTCTTATCTCCCCTACCCCTTCACCACGAGGACGTCTTAACTCTGATATAATTACAACTCTCAAGACGATTTTATTCAGCTGTTTAGACGCTTAGAGGGGGGGTTTCGCTGTCGCCTCCATTAACCCCCTTATCTGTGAAGGAGTCGGCTTATCTCTCTAAAAATCGTCAGGGCAGTGATAAGGGTATACCGGAAAATAAGTCCACGGTCTGAAGGGCTGTATGAGCTCTACGTAAAGTTCAAGGAGGGTTTGATAAGGTACATACGTCCTTCTTACCTGTTTCCTTCAAGACTCACCTGAAAAAAGAACAAGAAGCAAAATTAATAGTTGAATAAATCGCTTAAAAATAGGTGTTAAATGTGTTTTAAAATTTTGATTGTAAATTCGTTTCATATCTGTAGGGTTGTGCTAATGCTGACACACACACACACACACACACACACACACACACACACACACACACACACACACACACACACACACACACGTCATTCAGGGGGTCTCTCTCTCTCTCTCTCTCTCTCTCTCTCTCTCTCTCTCTCTCTCTCTCTCTCACCCTGACACCCGCCTCCTGATAAGAGATAAAAGTTACTTCCGCCTCTAAGACCCCTTGCCCCCTCCTTACCCTCCCCCTCCTTACCCTCCCCCTCCTTTCCCCTCCCTCCCCTTCCCCTGCCTCTCCTCCCCTCCCATGAATTTCTCTCCCTTCCTTCCTTCCTTCTATCTGCTCTTTGTCCGTCTCATCATCTCCCCCATCTCTCAGCTTTCCCCCCCTTCCCTTCCTCTCCCCCCTCATTCCTCCCCCTCCCCCGCTTCCCTACTCCCCTCCTCTCCTCTCCTCACTCTCCACCCCTCTCCTCTCCTCTCCCCTGCCGCTCCCTTCCCCTTCCTCTTCTCTATCTCTTCGCTTCATTACCTTCCCCTCCTCCCCTCCCCTTCTCTCCCCTCCCCTCCCCTCCCCTACTCCCCTCCCTCTTCCCCTCCCCTGGGTAAACAAGGTATTGAGTAAGTTATACCGGAGTTCCTGTTTTTCCCTGTGTTTTTCCCACGTATAATTTTCCCTCAACATTTTCCTCATTTTTCTTAGTTTTCCGTAAATTTTCCGATTTTTCCCACATTATAGTTTCCCCCCATTTTCTTGGTTCTGTATTTCTTTTCCTTATTTTCTTCGTATTATTTTCCTTGTATAATTTCCTGTTTGGTTTCTTATTCCCAAGTTTTCCCCATTATTTTCCCTTCCATCCCCATTTTCCCCATTTTTTCCCTTCTTAAAAATTCGACTGTGTGTATTTAGTCTGTGAGGTTTAATGGTATGGGGTTGTAGGTGGTGTAAGGGTGGTATGAGGTGGTATTGTGGGGTTGTCGGTGGTTTTAGGGTGGTATGAGGTGGTATTGTAGGGTTGTAGATGGTGTAAGGGTGGTATGAGGTGGTATTGTGGGGTTGTAGATGGTGTAAGGGTGGTATGAGGTGGTATTGTGGGGTTGTAGATGGTGTAAGGGTGGTATGAGGTGGTATTGTGGGGTTGTAGATGGTGTAAGGGTGGTATCAGGTGGTATTGTGGGGTTGCAGATGGTGTAAGGGTGGTATGAGGTGGTATTGTGGGTTGTGGAATGTTGGTGTAGGTGGTATGAGGTGGTATTGTGGGTTATTGGATGGTGTCAGGGTGGTATGAGGTGGTATTTTTAACGCCATGAATACTGAATGTGGGTTAGATTGAGCGAGGTGCGGACAGGTTTTCATGTGTGTGTGTGTGTGTGATTCTCTCTCTCTCTCTCTCTCTCTCTCTCTCTCTCTCTCTCTCTCTCTCTCTCTCTCTCTCAGATAATTAAATGGATAGCCTAAAGATGATTACCTGTATATAAAGTACCGTATATTTATTAACTTTATTGATTTATGTGTGTATTTATTTTCTACGCACTAGAATAAATCACTGAATCACTGTTGTCACGATCTAGAAATAGATGGAAAAATCGATATAAAAATAGCTGGATAATAGATGGAAAAATCGATATAAAAATAGCTGGATAATAGATGGAAAAATCGATATAATAGATAACTTTCTATTGTAATGAGGTGTGGGGAGATGGAAAATCAAAATATCTTTCATCATAGTAACATTAAAGATAACGTTAATTTATTCTTTATTTTCCAGAGGTTAATTTTTTTTTCTGATTTCTTTTTTGTTTTTTCTAAGGTTAATTACATTTTCAAAAGGTGTATTTAGTTGTTGTTTTCCTAAGGTTAGTTTATTTTTTTATTTCCGTAAGTTTTTTATTTAATTTCCAAAGGTAGATATTTTTCCTATGGCGAATTTATTTTTATTTTCCTAAGGCTAATTTAGTTTTTATCTTCCTAAGGTTAATTTTTTCCTCCTCTTTTTTTTTCTAGGTGATTTTAATGGACTATGTGGCGCCCCCATCCCGGCCTGTCTCCCCTTCCTGGATTGTAAGTAGCAGTTCCTTTTATTTATAGAGTTAATTTTTTATGCCATTACCTACCCCTGTCGATTTCTTACGCCCTTCTTAATTCTTCCTTTTAATTATTTTTGCCCTTGTCGTCCTATTTTTATTATTGGTTTGTAATATTATTTGCGATTTTTCATGTTTTCTGATCTTTTAAAGCTTGTGTGTCCTCTTTTTTTTTTTCTTTCTTTTTTTTCAGTTTTCGTGGTTTTTCATTACATGGGATCTGTTTTTTGGGGGATTTGGATGTTAAATTTTGGTTTTCTATAAGCGTGGTATATAATTTTTGGTTTATATATGCGTTGTCTGGTTTTAATATACCCCTAGTTTTATTGTTTTTATTTACATAGTGCCTCCCGATCATGTGTTTACGGTCTGAATATCCTGTTTCCGGTAATATGGCTGCTCCATTTCCGGTAATATGGCAGCTCTATTTCCGGTAATATTGCAGCTCTATTTCCGGTAATATGGCAACTGTTTCCGGTAATATGGCAACTGTTTCCGGTAATATGGCAGCTGTTTCCGGTAATATGGCAACTGTTTCCGGTAATATGGCAGCTCTGTTTCTGGTATGGCAGCTGTTTCCGGTAATATGGCAGCTGTTTCCGGTAATATGGCAGCTCTGTTTCCGGTAATATGGCAACTATTTCCGGTAATATGGCAACTTTCCGGTAATATGGCAACTCTACTTCCGGTAATATGGCAACTCTCCGGTATGGCAGCTCTATTTCCGGTAATATGGCATCTCTATTTGTGTATATTTGACTCTATGGATCTAGGTCATTATAGGAATGCCATGAAATCTAGGTAACTTAGAGATTACTTAATAAAATGTGCGGGTTTTAAAGATAGCGATTGAAACTTGAACCCTGCATGTAAACGCGAAATTTTGGTATACTTTAAATTTTGGGTTAAATAATTTTGTGGTTTATGTTTATCCTTTGTTTTATATATCATTTTTTTTTTGCATATATTTTTTGGTTCATATACTTTGTGGTTTTATGTAGAATTGGGTTTATGATTTTGACTGCTTGCCTTGTTGCTGGTTGTGTGTGTGTGTGTGTGTGTGTGTGTGTGTTATACATGAATGTCACACACACACACACACACACACACACACACACACACACACACACACACACACACACACACACACGCACGCAAATGCAGTCATGTATTCAGACGGGCACAATCTCTCTCTCTCTCTCTCTCTCTCTCTCTCTGACAAAAATAGAGAGCAGCTTCAATTATGCCTGTAGGGTTTCTGTCTCTTTGTTTTGGAGGGGTGGTGGAGGGGAGGGTTGGAGGGGGGGGAGTGTTGGAGGAGGGAGAGGTGGAGAAGGGGGGGGTGTTGGGGGGAGGAATGTTGGAGGGGAGGGTTGGAGGAGTGTTGGAGGAAGGTGGGAGAGTTAGTGAAGGAGTGTTGAAGGGGGAGGGAGAATTGTTGGAGGAGGAAGGGGGATGGAGGAGAAGAGGAGTGTTGGAAGAAGGAGGTAGTTTGGGAGTGTGCACCCGGAATGAGTCTCCTTGGTCACTAGTCAATATTATGTCCCAATCTTACTACCCCTAGCCATGAACTAAGTGAAGGGGGTTAGGGATCAGTGCCAAGTTAAAATAATCACACTGTAGTTGGTTCCAGCAGATTTTATGTAGACCACTAGACTGCCAGGCGTCTGTGTGTGATATCAAGAGACTGGGAAAAAAATTATTTATTCCAATATATAAAAAAAAAAAAAATGGAAAAAAAATCCCTTCGTCCATATACTTTTTTTTTGACAGGCTGTCGTGCAACTCTGAATCTATTAGTTAGTGGGACAGAAAAATGAATAAATGAATAATTGAATGGAGTGACGTGGTGTGGTGTGGTGTGGTGTGGTGTGGGTGGAGGGGGAGGGAGGAAGTGTAATATGAGGTGGCATATAGAAATGAGTAAGTCAGTAAGCACAAATAAATAAATCGTGTATTAAACATAAGAAATAAATTAATAAAGGAGTCAGTGTATAAATAAAAAGAGTGAAATGGTGTGATATGGAGAGAGAGAGAGAGAGAGAGAGAGAGAGAGAGAGAGAGAGAGAGAGAGAGACAGACAGACAGACAGACAGACAGAGAGAGAGTACTATTAGGATACAGCATACGAAGAGGGAGTGTCAGTGAGGTGTCAGGAGGGGGGGGAGGGGGTGACAGTGGCATCGGGGGGGGGGAGTTAGGCCTGTGTTCTTATTCACGTCGCTTTAAGAGGCTTCGATGCTGGAGAGGGACGCCTTCACGTGGTGGCACTGAAATGCACGAGCGGTGGATCTGCCCGGTTATGCAAAGGTCCCTCACTCCCCTTCCTATGCCGCGAAAGGAGGATGTTGGACTGCAGAGGGAGGGGGCAACTTCAGCCTGCAGTCCACTGGGTCCACATTGACATGAACGTGGGGCTACAAGAACTACAACTATACTGTTAAATGCTAGTACCTAATTATGTCTCTAATTTAAGATGGCATTACCCCAACTTACAAGCCTCTTTGTATAGTTAGGATAGGAACGGAAATACCTCGCCACTAGTGATTTTGTGTGTGTGTGTGTGTGTGTGTGTGTGTGTGTGTGTGAAGTTTATTATACCATCATTTTTACGTAACTCTGAGTGCCTTTGTGATGTTTGAAGTGACGATGTAGCGCTTAACACAGCCCGACCATATACCCATCTCGTGTGGCCGCGTTTCCTGACACCCCGACGGCCTCTCAGTGATCTCTTAAGTCACCCTGTGTTTACCCTGTCTCCCCACTTCACCCCTAACACCCCACCTCACCCCATCCACTCCTCCCCTCCCCCACATGATCCCGCACCTGCTCCACCCCCACTCTTCTTCGTTTTACCTTCACTGTTGCCGCCATTTCACACACACACACACACACACACACACACACACACACACACACACACAGTAACCCTTTTACCCCCATCTGCATACACCCACTCCTTGTATTTTTCTCTCCATTAAGCTCCTCGTGACTGGCATCCCACTCCCACACAACGAAGTTTGTAGAAATATTCGTTTTGGGAGAGAGGGAGGGAGGAAAAAAGAAAAAGTGTAAATTTTTGAGGAATGAAAGAAATAAATTAGGGAAGGATGAGTTTTGGGAGAGAGAGGGGGGGGGGAGAAATTTTTGAGGAATGAAAGAAATAAATTAGTTAGGGGTAAAAGAAGAAAAGTTAGTGTGGGTGGAAAACGGGGGTTGATTTAGGAATGACTGGAGAAAAAAATAAAATGAAAATAGTAAGTAGTAAATAGTAAGAATATGAAATAGTGAAATTGGTAAGATGATACGTGGAAAAATAGTGCATGGTGAAAAATTTGGAGAAACGGTAGAGTTAAATGGCAAAAATAAATAGGAAAATAGTAATTGGTAATAATAATAATAATAATAATAATGAACATAAACAGAGTGAATAGTAAATGGTAAACTAATAAAATATCGTATAGTAAATGCTGAAAATTGTAAAATAATTAATAATAAACAGTAAAAATTGTTAGAAAGATAGAAAATAATGTAATTGCCGGCGGACAAGGATGATTAAATTAGCGAGTAACTTTGTCGAGAAAAAAATGGTTTCCGGTAGAGTTTTACGGGAGAGTGGGAGTGTGTGTATCAGTGTGGGAGAGGGGAGAGAGAGGGGGAGGGAGAGGGATGGGGAAAAAAGAGAGGAGAGGATATGGATGGAAAGATGGAGTTGAGGGAGAGGAAGGGACAGGAAGTGATGGAGGATTGGAAGAGAGAGATGGGGAGGAAAGAGAAGGAAGATGGGGAGATTGGGGAAAGGGTGGGAAGGTGTTGGGGTGGGGGAGAGGGAGAGGGAAGAAGGGGAAGCAGGAAGGGGAGGAGGAAGAATAGAGTAGGAATTAAGGATGGAAAGATTGGAGTTGAGGAAGAGGAAGGGAAGTGATGGAGGATTGGAGGAGAGGGAGGGGGAGGAAAGGAAAGGAAGAGAGAGGTGAGGGAAGGGAGAGGGGTAGAGGAAGGAAGGAGGGTTACAGGAGATGAAGGGTACAACGTGGGGGAGGGAAACTGGGGGAGAGGGGGAGGGAAGTGACGGAGGGAGGTTGGGAATGGGGAGAATGGGGGAGGGGTAGGGGGAGGGGAAGAAAGAGAAAGAGGAATGGGTAGATGGTAAGAGGGAAGAAAGGACGGAATGATGAAAGAAGAGATTGTATCACTTATAGGGAGAGACGGGGGGGGAGAGGGAGAGGCAGAGGAAGTAGGATTGGAGATGAGGAAGGGGATGGGGAGGGAAGAATTGGAGGGAGATGGAGAGGGAGGGAAAAGGAAAGGGAAGGAGGGAGTGGAGGAGGGGGGATCTCAGAGTAGGGAAAGATGTAAGAAGGAAGGGAAGAAAGGGGGAGAGGAGGGGTTAAGGGAGAGAGGAAAGGGAAGAAGAAAGGAAAGCAGGTGGAGGAGAAGAGGGGTGAGGGGAGGAAGGGAAGGAGAGGAGAGAGGGAAGGCGGGAGTAGAGTAGGTATCTGGGGAAGGAAGAATGATAGATTGAGGGAGAGATTTTAGCGGAAAGAGAGGGAAGATGAGAAGGAAGGGAAGTGTGTGAGAAGGAAAAATGAAGGGAAAGAAGATGATAGATGGAAGGGAAGGAATGAAGGATGAAGGAAGGGTAAGAAGGATGAGGGAAAAGCCTTGATGATGGAAAAGAAAGACGGAAGGAGAGAAAGTTGAAGAGTGATGAAAAGAAGGAAGGAGGGAAATGAAGGAGGAAGAAAAAGAGAGGAAGGAAGAAGAGAACAGTGATTGAAAAAAGGAAGGAAAGAGGGGGAAGGGAGGATGTAAAAGCGGGAGAGAAGAAAGAAATGAATATGATGAAAGAAGGAAAGGAGTGAAGGGAGAAAAAAAGAAGGAAGGAAGGAAGGATAGAAGACGAAAATAGGAGAAAAGGGAAGTAAGGAAGAAGAAATGGGTGGATGGGAGTAAGTTAGTATGGAAGGAATGATGGAGGAGAGGAAGAAAGGAAGACAGAGTGGATGGATGGAGTTATAGAAGTGGTTATGGATGGATGGACAAAGGAAGGGAGGAAAGGAAGGAAAGAAGAAACGGAAGAAGAAATAAGGGAGGGAGGATGTATGACAGTGATTGAGGAGAACGGAAGGAAGAAGGAGGAGGGAAAAACTGACGGGAACAGAAGCCAAAAGGAAGGAAGGAGGGAAAAGAAAAGAAAGAAAGAAGCGAAGACGGAAAGGAAGACAGAAAAGAAGGAAAGAAGGAAGAACGACAGAAAGAAAAAAAGAAAGAAGATATGAAAAAGAAAAATGAATAAGAAAAAAGATGTGTGTGTGTGTGTGTGTGAGAGAGAGAGAGAGAGAGACAGGGTTCTGTGTGTGTGCGACTCGAGAAGGAAAACGTGAAATAAATGGGGATCAGGCCGGAGTCTTGTTATCATGGTAATTTCTCATTATAAGGAAACCACGCAGGAAATTAAAAGTCAGACCGGCGGAATGATGCCCCAAGGCTGAGAGAGAGAGAGAGAGAGAGAGAGAGAGAGAGAGAGAGAGAGAGGAACTGAGACAGAGAAATCGTACTGGAGACAAAGAAAGTTTCCTTTATACACAAACAAAACTCCCCTTCTGTGCCCTCTGATGGTTAGGTGTGGGGAAGGGGAGGGGAAGAGGGGAGGGGGGAAAGGGGAAGGGGAAAGGATAGGGGAGAAGAGGGGAGGGGAAGAAGAGCAGTGTGACGGTAGAGGGATGGTGATGAGGGAGGAGGAAAAGGGGAAGATAGTAGGAAGAAAGGGAGAGCATAGAGAGAAAGAGGAGGAAGAAAAAATGAAGGAGGGAAGGGAAGGGGAGAATGGAATGTGAAAAGGGGAAGGAAGGGGGAGGGAAACAGCGTAGAGATTGGGAAGGGGAGAGGAAGAAGAAAGGAGGACTGAGAGAGAGAGAGAGAGAGAGAGAGGAGGGTGATAATGGCAAGGCCGGTGATGGAGGGGAGAGTGCAAGGAGGGAGGGAGGGAGAAAGAGAGCAAGAGAGGGAGGAAGGAAGGAAGGGAGAGAGGGAGGCAGTGAGGGGATGGAGGGAGGAAACGTGGGAGGAGAGGGTCAAGGGAAAATGTGAAGAAAAGAAGAAGAAAACATCATCATCATCATCATCGTGTACTATATCATCATTTTCACCTTTACAGACATCATCATAATCTTCATCATCATCATCATCATCATCATCATCATCATCATTATAATCTCGAACACATTCTTGACCCTCGCCTGAACCCACTAAACCACCAGGTAAATCCAGGTAATTATATAAATAAAAATCTTAGGAACTCCCGCTCCCATTTTCGCGTCAAAATTTTGGAGTGACCTGTCATAAGAGTGAGGCGTAATTGAGCTTAATGAGGAAATTGAACCTTGTTGTAGGGTTGACTAAGGTTGTTACAGAAAATTGATGCATGGAGAGAGAGAGAGAGAGAGAGAGAGAGAGAGTTCAGTGCATTTGCAACCACATCAAATCACTCTAGACTTTCATTGCAACCACCAACCACCACCACAGCAGCCGCCACGACTGCCACCACCACCACCACCACCACGACTACCACCACCACCACCACCACCACGACTACCACCACCACCACCACCACGACTACCACCACCATCACCACCAAGACCTCCACCACCACCACCATACATAGCAAAAATACTCCCACGCCTGATATTTCAACAACAAGAACAATAACAACAACAATCTGGCCGGCTCAGAGGTGACTTATGGCCTCCCCTCCCCCCTTCCCCTCCCCCTCCTCCCCTCCCGCAACCACTCCTTCTCCCCTCCCCTCCTCCCCTCCCTCACACCAGCCAATTCTGTAAGTGGAGGGAACTGGAGGAGGGTGGAGGGGCTAGGAAGAGAGAGAGAGAGAGAGAATCTTGCTCTCTCTCTCTCTCTCTCTCTCTCTCTCTCTCTCTCTCTCGATAGGCAGTTAATTTAGTGTCGCAGGTTTTAATGGCAGAGTTTAAGTACGTACATGTGTGTGTGTGTGTGCGTTTTTGTTTTTGTTTGTGCGTGCATCTGTGTGTATCTGTTTGGGTATGTATGTTGTAAGTGTATGCGTCTTTCTGTGTACATGAATATATATTTGTGTGTGTGTGTGTGTGTGTCCTCCAATCACGTTATTATTTTATATATTTTCTTTAATTGCTTCTGTGATATACGGTTCTGTTATTTGGTGCCTATAATTAATATGTGGTCTTTAATTTGCCTGTGATATTAGAGAGAGAGAGAGAGAGAGACCTTCACATCAATCAGTTTTCCTTCCTTTAAATATGAACTGATAGAATATGAGAAGACTGTGTGTGTGTGTGTGTGTGTGTGTGTGTGTGTGTGTACTGTAATCGCTTCACCTTAACCTCTCCACACACGCAAGGAGGCATCAGTAAACACAATATACACGCATATGTATATACCTACCCTCGCCACGCACGAAAGCCACCATCAACAAACCATCTATCTGTTCATCAATTTATCTATCTATCTACCTCTGTATCTTTCTATCAATATATCTGTCTTTTTATCTATCTATCTATCTGTCTATCAGTTTGTGATTGAATTTAAGCATCAGCAGGATTATATAATGTCCTTGTTACGGGATAGTGATGTTAAAATAATTACTTCCCACGCAGTTGTTAAGGTAAATAGGGATACCTGACGAGTCATATTAATAGGTAGCATTGATTAATTAGCCGACAGGTGTGACAAGGTAGAAATGGATAGGGGGGGGGGCCTACCTGAGTAAATACAGATAGTGTGTTGCGAGAGAGATTTGGCGTGAAAAATATTAGAGATTTTGGTGTGTTGCTTGAGATGATCTGAAGATGTTGAGAAGGGAGGAAGACAGGCAAAGGTGGGGGAAGAGTTAGACTGAGAGGGAAGACTGGCTAAAAGTAGGAGAAAGACAGGAGAGAGGACCCTGCTTGGAGACTTAGAGAGAGAGAGAGAGGTGCCATCGCATGAAGGCTCCTACATATAATAGTCTCTGAACGAAAAAAGTAATCTAACTTAAATAGCTTTTCTGTAACTTTGACAGCTTTATTTTTGCATCAACATTATTTTTTTATTCATCGTACACCCCATAGCAAAAATGAACGTCAAAAAAAGGCTGTATATACGAAAAAAAATTTTGTGTATTTTAGCGGATGGTTAGCAGACGCCCCCTACACCGGCAAGCAGCTTTACTCGACACTTTCAAGCCGTGTGGAATCCTGGGCTGAGGGTAACATTTTTATGCAGGGGAAAAAATACCGGGAGGATACGATAAATTCTGGTTTTTAAAGGGATCTGAACGAGAGAGAGAGAGAGAGAGAGAGAGAGAGAGAGAGAGAGGAAGTATGAAGATTGAAGAAAACATAGAGAGAGGTACTGAAGTGTGTGTGTGTGTGTGTGTGTGTGTGTGTGTGTGTGTGTGTGTGTGAGAGAGAGAGAGAGAGAGAGAGAGAGAGAGAGAGTTGTGTGTGGGTTGTATTTTCTGCTGATAGTCTTGAAAGCATGTTGGGAGGGAGAGAGGGAGGGAGGGAGGGAGGGAGGGAGAGATGGAAGATGAAATATATAGGAAATGAGGAAGGGGAGACCATGTATGTAGGAAGGGAGAGAAGAGAAATGAAATGCGTAGGAAAGGAGGGAGGGATGAAGGGATGGAAGTGGGGAGGGGAGATGAAGATTGTAGCAAGGGAAAGTGGGAGGAAGGGGAGAAGAACAGAGAGGGAGAGAAGGGAGATTAAATATGTAGGAAGGTAGGGAAGGAAGAAGGAGAAATGAAGTCTTTAAGAAGGGAGGGAGGGAAAGGCCGTGAAGCATGGAGGGAGGGAAGAAGGGAGAGAGAGAGAGAGAGGAAAGGAGGGAGGAAGATAAACTGAGAGAAAGGGAGGAGGGGAGATAGATGGGAAATAAAGCATATAGGGAAACAGGGAGGAGAGATAAGATGTGGAGAGAGGATTTTGAGGATGTAGTTGGGAGGAAAGAGGGAGAGAAGCTGAAGAAAGGGAGGGAGGAAAGAGGGAAAGGTATGTGAGGGGAAAAGAAGGGAGGAAAAGAAGATAGGAGGGGGAAAAGGATAGGAGAGAAAAATGGGAGGGAGGAGAGAAAAAAGAAGAGATGGGAGGAGTAAAGAAAAAGATTGGAGGATAGGATAGAGAGGATGTGAAAATGAGGAAAAATAATGACAACAAAACAAATTCTTGTAATGTTAAAATTTCTCTCTCTCTCTCTCTCTCTCTCTCTCTCTCTCTCTCTCTCTCTCTCTCTCTCCACGTTACTGCGAATCTGGAGACAGCGGGATAGGTGTACCCCAATTCACCCCTTCCCCTTCCCCTTTCCCCTGGTTCTCTCCCTTTCCCCTCTCCCCCATCCCCTACTCCCTACCTCCATCCCCCCCTCTCTCCCTTCTTACCCCTAACAGTCACCTTCTCCCTCCCCTCCCCTATATCTCTTCACTTCTTCCTGCATTTCCCTTCCCTTTCTCCTTCTCTTCTCAGCTGTATCCTCCCCCTTCTTCCCCTCCTCCCCTTCTCTTACCAGTTCCCTCATCCCCGCACGTCTTCCCCTTCCTGCTCCTCTCTCCGTCCCCTTCCCTCTCCCCTTTCTTTTCTCTTCCCATTCCCTCTCTCTAGCAGTTCCCTCTTCCCCTCTCCTCTTTCCATCCTTCTCCCCCTCCACCCTTCTCCTCCCCAGCACTCATCACTCGAGGGGGTGGGGAGGGAAGAGGGAGGAGAAGGAACAAGAGGAGGAAGAGGAGAAGGGAGAGAAAATGAGGAGGAGAAAGACGAAAATTTGGAGAGAAAGCAAGGATAAAAAGAAGGGCTCGGAAAGATAAGTGGAGGAGAGAGAGAGAGAGACAGACGACAGACAGAGACAGAGAGAGAGTCAGTGGTGGTGATGATGATGATGATGATGTGATGATGATGATGATGATGATGAAGCAGGGAAATAACATCAGAAGGGGAAGGGGAGAAAGAGAATTGGGAGGAGGGAAGAGAGGATTTGGAGGAAAGAGGGAGATGTGGGAAAAAGGGAATGGGGAGGAAGTGGAATGGAAAAAGGAAGAGAATAGGAGAGAGGAGGAGATAATTCAGTGAGGAGGAGAGAGAGAGAGAGACAAAGCACACGGGTAATGGGGAGGAGGAAGAGGAAGGGGGGGAGAATGTAAGAAGGAAGATGCAAGAGGTGAAGGAATAAAAAGGAAGAGGAAGGAGGTGGGGGAATGAAGAGGAAGGAGGTGAAGGAATGAAGAGGAAGAGGAAGGAGGTGAAGGAATGAAGAGGAAGAGGAAGGAGGTGAAGGAATAAAGAGGAAGAGGAAGGAGGTGAAGGAATAAAGAGGAAGAGGAAGGAGGTGAAGTAATAAAGAGGAAGAGGAAGGAGGTGAAGGAATAAAGAGGAAGAGGAAGGAGGTGAAGGAATAAAGAGGAAGAGGAAGGAGGTGAAGGAATAAAGAGGAAGAGGAAGGCGGTGAAGGAATAAGGAATATTGAGGAAGAGGAAGAAGGTGAAGGAATAAGGAAGAACAGGAAGGCGGTGGGGATTTAAAAGGAAGGAGGTGAAGGAATAAAGAGGAAGAAGAAGGGGGTTAAGGAATAAAGAGGAAGAGGAAGGTGGTGAAAGAATAAAGAGGAAGAGGAAGGGAGGAGAAGATTAAGGAGCTCCAGCCCCCTTCATGCAGTCTGACCTCACCACTGAAATGTGTAGGAGGAGGAGGAGGAGGAGGAGGAGGAAGACAGTGGAAGGGAAGAGGATAAGATAAAAGAAGAGAAAGTATAGAGGAAGAAGTGGGGGAGTAGGAGGAGGAAGACAGTAGATGAGAAGAGAGAAGGGAGAGGAAGAGAAGAGAAAGAAGAGGAGAAGAGAGTATGAGAGAAGGAGGAGGAGGAAGGAAGGAAAAGGAAGAGGTTGGGGAGAAGCAGAAGAGAGAGAACAGAGGAAGAAAGAGGTGACGAAGAGAATGGAGAGAGAAGTGGAGGAGGAGGAGGAAGAAGAGAAAAGGAGGAAAACAAAGAGGCAAGAGGAAGCGGAGAAAGGAACAAAACCTAAGCACGCGTCACGCTCATATACCTGGCTTATTGCGCCACAGTAAAGGAATGAGAATAAAGGAGAAGAGGGAAAGAAGAAGGGAGAGTAGGAGGAAGGAAGAAAGAAGGGGAAACGGGAAGGGTAGAAAATGTAGAGATAAAGAGGAAAGGATAAGAAAAGAGAAAAGAAAGAGGGGAAGAAGAAAGGAGGTGAAAAACAGGAGAAGAAGAAATAAGAGTATGAAGGGGCAACATAGGAGGAAGGAGAGAAATAAGGAAGATAGGAAGGAGGTAAATAAGGAAGTAATGATTAAGAGGAAGAGAGAGGAGGAGGAAGATGAAGATAGGAAGAAGAGCCAAAAGAAGGAAGAAAAAGGAAGAGCAGAAGGAAGATTAATAAGAAGACAAAGAGGAAGGGAGAAGAAGTTGAAGATTAGTAAGACGAGCAAGCGAAAAGGAGAACAAGCGAAGGAGGAAGAGGAAAAACGGAGAGGAGGAAAGGAGAAAGAGGAGGAGGGAAGAGGAAGAGGAAGATTAGCAAGAGGATAAGTAGTGGCCCCAGCGCTGTATACCTGCCACCTCCAGGCAAAGCAGGAGAAGCAGGAGCAGGGGGGTTTAGGGGGAACCTGGGAGCAGGAGAGAATCAGGGAAGTAGGAGAGAGAGAGTCTTGAGAGAATCAGGGAAGGAAGAGTGTAAGAGAATCAGGGAAGGAAGAGTGTAAGAGAATCAGGGAACAGGAGAGAATCAGGGAAGTAGGAGAGAGAGTCAGGAAGCAAGAGAATTAGGAGAGAATCGGAGGGGTAAGAGAAATGGGGGAGAGGGGTAGGAGAATCAGGGAGCAAAATAGAGTCTGGGAGCATGGGAACTGGAGAGAGAGAGAGAATCAAGGGAGAGACTCAGGAGAGACTTGAGGGATAGGAGAAGTAGGGGTTGGGAAAATGAGGGAGTAGGAGAAGCGAGCAGTTGGAGTATCAGGAGAGAATCAGGAGGAGGAGAAGGAGAAGGAGGAGGATTGGGGACCTTAAATACGAGATAGTGTTTCATGGAATTCGATGAGGCTTAGGTGTGAGACTGAAAAGTCTCCTTGGTTACTATTAAAACCAACCCTCCACTCTGAATGCAGGATTAATTACACCATCGTAAACCTGGGTATGGATACACAAACGCACTTACGATAATGTCGTGTCGTAACTCGAGTTTTTATTCCTCTTCATCTTAAAATAAATACATAAATCTTAATAAATCTTAAATTAATCGTAAGTTACGACACGAAAATGACAACAGATTGCAGTTTTTTTTTTTCTGCAGGATGATCAAAGAAATGGGTCGAAAAATCATCCCTTGTCTAGTTCTTCCTGTAGAAAATATGAACCACAACAGGGAAAGGATCGTCATTATGTTTTGGATGAAATTGATGAGCTTTGGTGGTGAGGTACGAATGCGTCTCCTTGGTTAGTAGTGAAACCAACCCTCCAGTTTGAGTACATTTATATTTACATCATCGTAAGTATCTAACAACCATCGTAACTATCTAACACCCATTGTAACTATCTAACAACCATCGTAACTATCGCAATATTGTTAGTATCGCGGACGCCTTACCAAATATCGCGTGCAACCTGTTAGGAGTAAGTGAAATCTGGCAGGCTATGAGCGTAGAGTTTTATGATATTGTGGATCTTAGGCAGGGTGTGAGGGTGGTGTTGTATGGTGTGTTTAGGAGGGAGGGAGGGAAGATGGTGATGATGGTGATGGTGATGATGGTAAATAGACGATAAAGGAAAGGTTTAAGAGGTGAAGCAAAAGGGAGAAGAGGAAACAGAGAAATGAGAAGAGGAAAGACTAAGTGAATTGATTGTAGAGGAAAGAGGGAGAGGGGAAGTATAAGACAGAAAAGGCAAGATTAATAAGATGAATGTGGAAAGAAAATACAGAGAACGAGAGGAAGAGAAGAAGAAGCGAGAGGATGCAAGAGTAAGTGAAATAATTTTAAGAGGAGAAGGAAGAGGAAGAAAAGGAAGAAGAGTAGTTAAAAGAAACGAGGATAAATGAGAAGGATGAGACTGAGAAGAGGATAAAAAAATAAGAGTGAAATATGTAACACTAACCAAGAGGATAAGGAAGAGGAAGCAGAAGGAAGAATAAGAATAAGATGCAAGAGGAAGATCATAGAATAAGGGGAGAAGGAAGTGCAGAATGAAGAAGAAGGGAAGCAAAAGCAGGAAGTAGAGAAGTAGGAACAGACGAAAATAAATGAAGGAAGAGGGTGAAGAAAGGAAGCAGTGTAAAGAGAAGTGAGATGAATAAGAAGATGTAGAGATTAAGATTTGAGACTAAAGTGAGAAGGCAGGTAATCTTGGACTCATTACGCCTCCACATTGCACCACTATTACCACATTGCAGTCCACTTTATGCCACACCACCACACTTATACTCCACTTTGCTCTATCTTATGTGGAGTCTCACCTTCATTCTACCTTGCTGTGTTTTATGTAATGCTTCCACACACACGCACACGCACGCATATTCACACACACACACACACTCTCTCTCTCTCTCTCTCTCTCTCTCTCTCTCTCTCTCTCTCTCTCTCATCGTGCCATACCTCCCCATTCTCACTCAATTACACACCTTATCATCTCCCTACCAACACCATACCACACCACACCACACCTCACATCACCCTATACCACCACACTGCACCCCATAACACCACTCCATTTCACTAACACCGCCCACACCACGCTGCCACACCGTCACTCCAGCATCCGGCAAGATAGCAGCTCTCCTCCCCACCACACCACACTCCATCCCATCACCATTCCAGCACCACCCCACTACTCACCAAAAGAGCTGCAATCCACCTCATACCTCCACATTTCACCACCACCTCCATGCTTCACCACACCTCCACGCTTCACCACACCTCCACACTTCACCACACACCTTCACACTCCACTACACACCTCCACGCTTCACCACACCTCCACACTCCACTACACACCTCCACACTTCACCACACACCTCCACACTTCACCACACACCTTCACACCACCACACACCTTCACACTCTACTTCACACTTTCACACACCACCAGACACCTCCACATCCCACTACACACCTCCACACCCCACCACACACCTGCACATTTCATCACACACCTGCACACCCCACCACACACCTGCACACCCCACCACACCCCTCCTCACTTCCACTCCAGCACGTCGTTTCGTCTCATAAGAAGGCTCTCTCGGGGTGACTAACGGGGTGAATTTCATTACCACACCAGTCCACCACACCAGCTCATCACCACAGCCCATACCACACTGCATACCTCATACTACCACGCTTCAGGCCACCACACCACACTGCACTCCACCACATCTCACTGTAGTCCACCACAGCGCATTCCACTACATCACACTGCACTCCACCTCACCACGCTCCACCACACCGCACCCCAGTCCACAACACCACACTCCACCACGCAACCACAACATACTGCTACCACATCAGACTAGCACACCACCACACAGACACCGACTCATCACACACCAAACCATTATTACCCTACCACACCACACCACACCACAATTCGCAACATACCAAGCCTCTCCCGGGGTGACCAACGAACCGCATTTCCTGCCCCCCTGACAGCACGCAACTTCACCACACTAGCACATTCTCCACCCCATCACACCACACTCGCCACTCTCCGTCACATCTCACCACACCAGTCCACCACACCGTTGTATCCTCCACCCCTCAGATCCACCACACGACCAGTCTAACACCGATCCAGCACTCACGTAGTCACTAGAATTCTACCACAGACCTCCCATCCCTCCACATCACCACACATCCACACCACACCACACCACACCACACCACACTCCTTAACACTCTCATCACACCACACCACACCACCCAACCATCACCCACCCAACCACCACACACCACCACCCCCCACCTCACCCCGCTCCACCACACCACCACCTCACTTCACCACGTCAATCGTAGACTTAACAAGGGCCTCGTGCGGTAACTAACACAGCGAATTTCATTACCGCCCCGCGTAATTGCATCCCTCGCCAGATTGCTTAATATTCGCCAACTTGAGACGCCAGGAGTCAGAGTTGGCACTATGTTTTACTTGGAAATGCTGACGACGGGGAGGCGCAAACATCTGAGTCGTGTGTGTGTGTGTGAAAAGGGGGGGGGATTGTGTGTGGGGGCTGTGTTGGGAGGGGGAGGGTTTGTGCTGTGTGGGGGGAAAGTTTGTGTGGGGAGGGTTTGTGTTGTGTCGGGGGAGGGTGTGTGTTGTGTGTGTGGGAGGTTTGTCTGTGGGGGGAAAGGGTTTGTTTTGTGTGTGTGTGTGTGTGTGTGTGTGTGTGTGTGTGTGTGTGTGTGTGTGAAATATTGACGGAGCGCACAAACACCTCACCCAAGTAAGAGTCGGCTAGGTCATCATTTTCTTTTTCCTTTTTTATATTATTATTATGTTTTAAGTAATTTTTGAGGAATTTGGAAGAGCAATATTTTCGGGGTATAATGGACATAGGATATCGTGTTTGGAGGCAGTGTTTTATTTCGGTTTATATTTGGAGGTACGAGTATATTTTGAAGGTAATTTTTGGAGGCAGTTTAATCAGAATATATTTTTGGGAGGCGTTTTAATCAGGGTTTATTTTTTGGAGACTTAATTCAGGTTATATTTTGGATTTTTTTTTTAAGGTAATTTTTGGAGCCTTTATTCCTTGGTTTATTTTTGGAGGTGATTTATTTTTTGCGGTTAATTTTGGAGGTGTTAATTGCAGTTATTTTTGAAGGTGTTTTTTTTAGGGTTTTTATTGGAGATGATGCATTTTTGGAGTCTGCTTTGATTTGGAGATACTGAGTTGCTTTGATTTGGAGGTGTGGCTTCTTGGATTTTGCTTTGATTTGGAGGCCCCGACAAGCACGCCCAAACACCGCTGATAACAGATCCAAGCAAACTTCGGTGTGTTTGGAGGAGGGGCTTTGTGTGTGGGTAGGAGACTTGATTGATTGACGAAGGAGAGTAGGGCATTGTCTCCCCTTAAATGGTAGGAAGATGGCGGTGGTGACGATGGTGATGATATTGATTTGTTGTAGTAGCAGTAGTATGGTGATGATGGTGATGACTGTATGTGTAGTTGTTGCAGTAGTAGTAGTGGTAGTATTGGTGGTGGTGGTGGTGGTGGTGGTAGTAGTAGTAGTAGCAGGAGGAGGAGGACCGGGTAATGATTAATAATAATGATAACAACAACAACAGTAATAATAATAATAATAATAATAATAATAATGATAATCGGTGTATTTAGTAAGCTCGGTGCCTTGTGTCTGAAAATATACAGATTGGGGGATGCCTTCAGATAGGACAGGAACTAATTATAAGTTTTAATTACCAACTCCAGGATGAAAAAGATGATGTAGACTGCCATTACTTCGTACAACCAAGCTGTGGGAATTATATACGTTTTTTTAATAGGAGGATGAACGGGCTATGTAATTATGATGATGCATTGCTCAATACTGCTATCCATTTTTTTTTTTAATGCAAGAAAGAAGGAACCAAAGGCCAGACGTATGCACATTATATACTTTGATTATATGAGGATGTACCCGTGTAATTATGGTGATGCATTACTGGGTACAGGTATTCAGTATGCATAATGTACAACCAGCAGAAAAATTATGGTACACCTGGGGTACTATGGAGGTGAAAGTGAGCGAGTTTAACAGGACACACATGAATCTTCAGTAATAACCTTGCACACACACACACACACACACACACACACACACACACACACACAAACGAACTTTTTTGCGATTTTGAGTCCCAATAATAACCAAGGAGAATGTTTTTCACTAATAATCGTAGGGCGCTCTATATATCACGGTGTCTCGTCCATGTTTCCAAATTATATGTGTTAAGGTATGAGATACTTTTTTCGTTGACCGTACAGTGATTTGGTAATATGATGATCCAGTGATTTTTTTTTTTTTTTTTTTTTTTTTTATGTGTCCGACTCTGGGCATAGGCTTCACAGCCTGCTATCAAGGCCCAGCAGTCCTCCTACATACCATACACCTCTACATGTCACCACTTCGGCGCTAACACCCACCGTCCATATTGAATACATGCTAGGGCTGTCTCATACAGGACTGGTGTATTGGTATTAGCGGGGGTATTTTTACGACATGTCGGCGGGTCTTCTTGGTAGATCAGTAAAGCCTGATTTAATGAAATTCAAATCCTTAAACTGTTCCCTGCCCCAGCCGGGATTCGAACCTGGGTCCGTTAGGACTACAGGCCACCTCTCTACCGATTGAGCCACCGCCTCCCCCGGAAAATAAAATGTGCGTTATTACATTCTTTATTGTTTTGCACGATATAGCTTAGATTGGTATTGTACTCGTAGATGCCTCGGAGACTTCATTGTACTCTTCTTAACGTTGTAATTGTGTGTGTGTGTGTGTGTGTGTGTGTGTGTGTGTGTGTGTGTGAACCCCTTGAGACCGAGGACCTTTTTTTTTTTTTTTTTATTCCTGCTACCTTCTTACGCCTCTAATCAGCCTAAGAAGTCATTAAGACTCAATCTGACCCCTGCTCTTCTTAAAATCTCACCTGTTCATAGATTAAGATTTAATTAGGGGCACTACTTTCCACCATACCTCACCTGTCCACATCTTTACTCTTCATTTGACATTTTAGTCCACCTCACGGCGACTCCACTTAAACCACACTCCACCACAACCCACCCCACCACACTCCACCACACTTCACCCCACCCCACCACACTTCAGCGCATGGGAGAAGTTTGGACGCATGGCACAATACCTCTTAATTCTTAGCTCAATGAGAAGTAGGTGGACAAGGAGAAGTGGAAGTGTCCTGTATTATTCTGTGTATGTAACCCCTTCACTACGAGGGATGGTGTTGGGTCGCCTTCACGTGGGGGCACCTGACCGGACGGTGGAGTTGCCTGGTTACACAAACGTCCCTCTATGCCTCTTCCTATCCCCCGAAAGGAGGATAGTGGACTGCAGCTGGATGGTAACTTCAGCGTGCAATCCACTGAGTTCTCTTTCACATGAGCCTTGGATTGCAGCTACGAGAGAGAGAGAGAGAGAGAGAGAGAGAGAGAGAGAGAGAGAGAGAGAGAGAGAATCCTTACAAGTCTTTGAAGAAATCGTCTAGGGTTGGGAGAAATTGCTAGAGATTGTTAGAATAACGAGGTTGACTCCAGGGCTCGACTTAATTGCCGCTCATGGGTGTTAGAGAGAGAGGAAGGCAGAGTCGTTGAGCAGAGAGAGATATCATGGCAGTTAAGGAGAGAGAGAGTGTGACATAGTTTGCATTGCTGACATAGAAGAGGATATTGAGGTGTAACATGCAGCATAAATCGCTTAGGAAGAGGTGTTGGGAAAATTCTGAGACCAATGAGATTGCGGGATATTGGTGTTGTGAGAACGACTGTGGTGTGGTGTGGTGTAGTTTGGTATGATGTGGTGTGGTGTTATGTGGTGTGGTGTAATGTGGTGTGGTGTGGTGTAGCGTGGTGTGGTGTGGTGTGGTGTGGTGTAGCATGGTGTGGTGTGGTGTGATGTGGTGTTGTGTAGTGTGGTGTGGTGTGGCGAGGGGGCCATGTTATGTGTGGAATTGAAATACAGAGCTGGTGTGTGGTGTGGCGTGGTTCGGGGCGGTATTGGAGCGCTGGTGTGGTTAAGTGTGTGGCGTGGTGTGGTGTGCCCTGGTGTATTTTGGGGGTTGAAATGTGGTATAGTGTGGTATATTAGGCCATACAATACCAAGAAATCGACACGTAAATCCTATGTCCCCCACCTCAACCTCTACCACAACATTAACCTTAAGTCGTGCCATCTCCTTCCCCACCTCCTTCAAGACGTTCCCTATTTCTTGAAGACGAATTGGGGTACGTCAGGTTACGGATATGGTCTTCTTTTTCCGCGCCATTCCCCCCCACCCATCTCTCTCTCTCTCTCTCTCTCTCTCTCTCTCTCTCTCTCTCTCCGCAATACTACCCTTAATGAAGGCTTTCTGGTCAGGCACTTAATCAATACCTGACAAAGTTTCGCCTTTAATGGGGACGTGAGGGGAAGGGGAAGGGGAGGAAGAGGGGAGAGAAGGGGGAAGGGAGGAAGAGGGGAGAGAAGGGGGAAGGGAGGAAGAGGGGAGGAGGAGGGAAGAAAGGGGAAGAGGAGGAAGAGGGGAGAGAGAGGGGAACGGGAGGTAGAGGGGAGAAACAGGGGAAGGGGAGGTAGAGGGGAGGAAGAGGGAAGGGAAGGGGGGATGGTGTAAAGGAACAGAGGGGGGGGGAGGATGAGGGGAGAGAAAAAGGGAATGGTGTTGAGGGACTGGGGGAGTGGGTGTAGAAAGGGAAATATATGACGGAAGAGGAATGGGAAAATGAAGAAGAGGGAGGAGGAGGGAAGAGGGGAAATGGGGATGAGGGAAGAGAAAAGTGGAGAAGGGAAGGGGTAAAAGAGAAAGGAGAAGAGGAGGGAGGAAAGGGAAAATAGGTGAGGGAAAAGGAATTAAAAAAAGGATTGGGGGGAAAAGGGAAGACGTGAAAGGGGAGTGGAAGATAAGAAGAGAGGAAAAAGGAGGAGGAAGAGGAAGAGAAACGGGAAAAAAAAGGACAAGGAGGAGGAGGAGGAGGAGGGAAATGGCAGAGGAAAGGGAGAAGGTGGGAAGAGGGGAGGAAATTAGATGTGTGGAGGAGAGCAAGGAGAGTGGAAAAGAAAAAGGGGCAGGGAGAGAGGAGGAGTGGGAGGGGAGAGGAACAGGGAAAAAAGGAGAGGGGAGAAGAGGAGGAGGGGGAGGAAGAGGAACAGGAAAGCAAGAGACGGGGAGAAGAGGAAGAGGGGTAAAAAAAAAAATGGAGGTGGGGGGGGGGGAAGAAGTTGAAGTGAAGTGGAAGAGGAAGAGGCGGTGGTGGACGTCCATGAGCTGGCCCTAACTTTACCGCTTTCAGTAAGTGTTTCATTAATCTTGTCGCCGCTGTGCAGTGTGTGGCTCTCAGAGGGGCTTGTTGGCTGAGGGAGAAGTGCCAGTGTCGTGTCAGTGTCGTGTTAGTGGAGTGTCAGTGTCGTACATCGTTTTTTCTTGTAATATTTAACTGTCGTGTTATTTTTTTATATTGCTGTTTTGATTCGTGTTGATCCTGTGAGTTCCCGAGATAGAATTGCTTTCTAACACCACATCGTGCACGAGGAGTTGGGCAAGGCGCACCCTTTTTCCAGGGGGATAAGGAAGAGGTAGATGAGGAGATTTAGAGAGAGAGCGTTGCCTAGCAGTGGGGAGCGTCTCATTACAAAAAACATTCTTGTGGCTAACTGGGCTGACTCTGGGATTGTTACGGAAATATTTTAAGGACTGTCTTAGGTATTATTTGTTGATTTGAGTTTGCTGTGAGTCTGTAGGTTTATTGGAGTCACCCGCTGCGGTCTGGGGCGCCACGATTTTGTTGTGCCTGCTTTTTGTTAGCCTGTCTGATTTTGTGCATAGAGAGGTAAGTTGTAATTTCAGTACGCTTTAATCATGTACCAGACATACGTGAAACTGACGAGAGAGAGAGAGAGAGAATGTGTAGAATCTCGTCCAAGAACGACCCACAAAACAAAAAATTTGACGCGGTGTTTCTTTCTATCAGCTTGTCAGATTTCATGCAAAGAGGGTCATTTATTATCTTTTGTCCTCATGCAGTGTCTGTCATTCCCAAAAATAATAGAGTTAGCCTGTCGGATATAAACACTGAGGCGTAATTCGTGATGTTGTTTTCGTCTGGTGTCTGTCGGTTCAGAATAAAGAAGTAAATTTGATGTGTCAGCGAGTCAGATTGTATTTACAGAGGGGGAAGCGGTATGTCAGTTCTGTTTGAAGCCTGTCTGTTCCTTCCCTACTTTGACGCCTTTTTTATTATAATCTAACTTCACCAGACTGTTTTGGTGCTGAAGAGGGGTGCCTTCTTGTGATGGCACTGAAATAACAGGACGGTGGAGCTGCCTGGTAACGCGAACGCCCCTCACCCCCCTCCCCATCGCCCAAAGGGAAGACGGTGGACTACAGGCGAAACGGATTTTCAGCCTTTTGTCCAGTGGGTTCACATTAAGATGATCATGGGGTTACAACAGGAATATTAACCAGACTGTTTTACGTTTTACTTAGCTGTTAAAGGGCCTTGAGTATTGAGAGAGGCACAAAAAAAAAATCGTCTTTCGGTAGCAAGAATATAAAATCACGTTGGCAAACTGAAGGGGTTAATTAAATAAAGATAAACCTTCTTATTCGTGTCAGTGGGTTGGCGAGGTAGAGGCCAGAGATTGCCTGTAGTTGAATCAGCATGTCAGCAACCTCAGACAGCAGAAAGGGTCACCAGTCAATCAGTCAGTCAGTCAATCAGGGTGGTTGGCAGAAAATTGTTGCCGGCGTCAGATCCACAATTGGTCGATCAGTCAGGGCGGAAGCAATCTTGTTATGGAACCAATATTTTACTGGGTTGTTGGTAAGATGGCAACCTCCACGGGTTGGGTCGATGACGTTGTGATCTACATGTCCTCCTGACCTGGGTTCAATCCCATCTGGGGGTAGACATTTAAGAGAGTGCTGTAGTATGTCGTTTGTGTTCAGGTCGCCTCGATAACATACGTAAACTCTCACCCGCAAACATAGCCATACCAACATCACAGCTTCCACCCAAACTTCTCCATCTACACTCAGAAGCCTTCCACACCTATACTCGTGTGTAAAACAGTGACAGAATACGGTGTTTTCCTGTCTTACGAATCCTTTGCCTCTCAGAACCCGCAAAACAGAGCTTGTGTGTGCATATTGGACCTGCCCGCCCATTCCAGGCTTATGTAAGACGGCCGCTACAGTGAGATATATACATTGATAAGTTAACTCCCTCGACCACTTAAGTCACCTCACCCACCTCTACTAGCCACCTCACCCACCTCCACCAGTCACCTCAGCCAGCCAGGTCAGCCACAGCCGGTAGTATGTCTGAATGCAGGGATTACTGAGCCTGAAAACGTGATACCTCAGGCTTTACCATGTAGCCTCCTTGTGGTGGTAGTGGTGGTGTGTGGTTGTGATAGTGGTGCTGGTTGTGGTTGTGATTGTGGTTGTGTAGTAGTGGTTGCGGTGGTTGTGATAGTGGTTGTGGTGGTGTAGTGGTTGTGGTGATGGTGGTTGTCATACTGGTTGTGGTTGTGGTGGAGGTTGTGATGGTGGTAGTGGTTGTGGTGGTGTTGTTGTGGTAGTGGTGGTGTTGTGGTGGAAGTTGTGATTGCGGTAGTGGTTGTGGTGGTGGTGGTATTTGTTGTTGTTAATGTAATTGTTGATATTCGAGTGTTATTTCCACTTGGTTTGCTGTGTGCCTTTGTTCTTGTCACGGGTTGTCCTTCCTGTGGTGTTGTTATGGTTTTGTTCGAATACTTGTTCCAATTTGGCTTTGTTGTGTTGTTGTTGTTGTTGTTATTGTTGTTGCTCTTGTTGTACTTTGGCCTAGTGTTGTTGTTGTTGTTGATGGTAGTTTTTGTTGTTCATGTCACCACTTGGTCACCTTGTTAATGGCCTAGGAGAGAGAGAGAGAGAGAGAGAGCGGGGGGGTGATTAGGGGAGGGGAAAAAGGAGGGGAGGAAAAAGGATGTGTGCCATGAAGGGAAACGAGGGAGTACGGGGAGGGGAAAGGTAGGAGGGGGGATGGGAGGGGAAAGACGTGAGAAGGAGGGAAAACAAGGGGAAGAGGAGGAAAAAAGGATAACAGAATGGAGGGAAGGGAAGGGAAAATAAAGGAGGGGAAAAAGAGAAGGGAAAGGAAGATGAAGGGGAGGTGATGGAAGAAGGAAGTGAAGGGGAGGGGGAAGGAGAGGGGATGGAAGAAGGAAATGAAGGGGAGGGGAAGGAGAGGGGGTGAAAGAAGGAAGATGAAGGGGAAGGGGAAGGAGAGGGGATGGAAGAAGGAAGATGAAGGGGAAGGAGAGGGGATGGAAGAAGGAAGATAAGGGGGAGGGGGAAGAAGAGGGGAGGGGACAAGGAAGGGGGACAAGACTGAGACGTATGGGTGAGGGTAAAGGAAGGTGGGAGGGGGGTTAGAGGGGGGAACTGTGGTATTTACTGTCCAACTTTAGCTAATATGGTCTGAATGGTGACTAACTTTCCTGATCTTATGCTAACTCACACCAGCCCTCTCCTAACTTTACCCACAACCTCAACATTAACCCCCTTCCATGCCCCTAACACTCCCCCCCCCCTGTGCTCCGGACTCTCTTACGTACCGTATTACACACACACACACTTACCAGACGATTTATTGTATTTATTTATTTATTTACCTGAGGGAAATAGTAGCTGTGAATAAAGTAACAAATATCTCTGTTTAAAAGAGTCGTATTGATGCTGTTTTTTGCCCAGGACTCTCATAGGTATTTCTTTCAGTCTATTACCAGACAATTTTATTAAGCAGAGGGAAGTTATAGCAGTCAGCAAAAAAAATCTAAGCTTGCCACTCCCAACCCTCGCCGAGAAAATATTATATAAAAACTTGCAAGATACTGAAGCGAAATTTCAAGTAACCATAAAGGCGAAAACAGCGTATGAGCGTTGCCCTAGAAACTTCTCATGAGGGGTTTTGGGTGAGGAGTTAAGTACCCCCCCCCCTCCTCCGTGCTGACCTTGCAAGAAAATATCTACAGTTTTCAAGGTAAAGGGGTGAACATTTGTGTGGGTGTATGTGTAGGCTTAATTCGGATCTTAGCACCATAGGAACTGCATTTGAGGGGGTTCTGGGAGCGGGGTTCTATTCTGCATATCATTTTTTTTTTTTTTTGTTGCAGTATGCCCTAAGTTTGATTTTTCAAGGATGATCACTCTTGCCTTTTATTTTTAATCCATTTCACAGGATTACCGCCCTTCCTCTATTTTTACTGCTTTCCAATTTAACCTAAAAGATGAAACTAACTGACTAGCAGATTAACCTAACCTACCTAACAGATGAACCTGACTAACAAACTAACCTAAGCTGATACTAAGAAAACCAACCTAACCTAACCTAGACTCTCCTGGATAAGAAAAAGAGCAAAAATGATACACAGGACGGGGGTCAGGATTCAGGGAGGGGAAACAGCTCTCCTCCTCAATCCTCCATCAAGATAAAGAAAAGAGAAGTATTTATGTAGATACCTGGCCGGAAAAAGTAATCAGGGACCTAAGAATAAGACGTTGATGATGGAAGAGGAGGGGTAATAATCACGTTGTAGACTAATATTCTTGTCGTGGTTACAATAATTGCATGTAACTTTCCGACCTGAGGTGATCCGGGTACCATTGCTCCTTTATCGTAATCTTATCGTAATCATAAGTCATCTGTTTCTTCGTATGTCTTGTCCAACCCGAGATAAGCTGGTTCCTGTTGCTCGTTAATCGTAATCTTAAGTCATTTGTTTCTTCGTAAGCCTGTTACTGGATCGTTCCTGAGTTCCGTGCGTTCCTTTTGACTGCGTTGTGTCGTGTCAAGCAAACATTAGACTGGGACTCCAATCACCCCTAAACCATCTCTATCCCAGTCACTCCTAAATCACCTCGCCTTTGACCCCTCCATACACACACGCGGGCCACTTTGATTGTACTTGATTGGTTGATTGAACTTGATTGGCGCAAAACAAGGCCTTCACGCATAACTACTCCCCCTCCCCCTACCAACACCTGACCTTTCACTGACATCCACCTCACTCCTCCCCTCTCCCACATTAACATTCCCCCCTCATCATTCTTCGTACCCTCACTAACATCTTTTTCCCTCCATCCCCACCCCCCGTCCCCCCAATAATCCCCCCTCCACCCTTCCCTCCCGGTTACTAACATTCCTCTTTCATCCCCACCCAAGTCCCCCCTCATTCCATCCATATCTCCCTCATTCCTATCCCCTCCCCATCCTTCACCAACATCCTTCCCCCCTCATCCGCACTCCCACAACTAATATCCTTCCTCATCCCTACCCCTATGCCCCCACCGCCCCTCATCCTCATGCCCACTCCTCACTAACATCCCTCCTCATCCCCATTCTACCCCTCACTAACATCCTTCCTCATTCTTATATCCATACCCTCGTCTCCCCTCGTCCCCCACCCCTATCCCCTCTTCTCTCTCCCCCTCCCCGCCCTAATAACGCCAACGATAATTCCCGGCGTAATCTGGCGTAATGAGGGCAATTAGACATGCAGACTTGGGTAATCATCTGACCTTGGGTTCCTTCTTCCTTGCATTAAAAAAAAAAAATCTTGTTCGGTCGGCAGGTAAACATTATCGTAACTCCTACTGCTTTACGCGACACGGTTCGAAGCCTTGAGGGAGCCGAAGATTCTCTCTCTCTCTCTCTCTCTCTAACAACCAAACCCCAGCATCCCAAACTCCAACGATCAAGCGAAGGCCATTAAAGGTCTCCGCTGAAAATACGGACACTAATTAGCCTGTTAATCACTTAGGTAAAGAAGCCGACGTGCGCCAGGTGTTGTTAAGAGGCTAATGACCGGCAGTTATGTCCACGATGATAATTACAGGTGATTAAAGGTGATTGGCCCGCGGGGGACTTGGTTGTTTGGCCAGTTAAACGATGGAGGTGGTGGTTGAGGTGACTGTTAGGGGTTGTTAAGGTGATGATGATGATGATAGGTGATGTTAAATGGTAGGCGATGCTACTTATGTACGTATCATACCGTATGTGATGTTATGTATGTATTTATGTATGTATGTATTTGATGTGATGTGTGTTTGTAATGGATGTATGTATGTATGTATTAAAATTGTTGTTGTTGCTTTGACCCCAGGCTTATCTGAAACGTGAACCCTGTGGACTGCAGGCTGAGTTTGCCCTTCTCCTGCAGTCCACCATCCTCCTTTCGGTGGATAAAGAGAGGGTTGAAAGACGGAGGAAGAGAGTGGGTTGAGGGATGGAGAGATGGAGGGGAGGGATGGAGATAGGAAGGGGATTAAGGGGTGGAGAGACGGAGGGAAGGGACGGAGATAGGAAGTGGGTTTAGGGATGGAGAGAATGAGGGGAGGGATGGAGATAGGGAGGGGGTTGTGGGATGGAGATAGGGAGTGGGTTCAGGGATGGAGAGAAGGAGGGGAGGGATGGAGATAGGGAGGGGGTTGAGGGATGTTATCATACCTGGGCAGTGGAGTCGCCCAGTTATATCGGTGCCACCGCATGAAGGCTTCCCTATGTTGCACTTTCGGTCGACTTGCTTACACATGCTTTACATGAGCAGCCTCTGTACTATACACGTCCAGGCTGTGTTTAAGTTTAAGGCTCTAAAGTGCAGCTGATCTGAAGGGTCGAGGAACACCACTTTGTCTTTTCCCTCCTCCCTCTCCTCCTCCTCCTCCTCCTTCTCTTCTACATTTTGCGCTTTGTCTCTACCTCTCTCCTCATCTCTTCCTATCCTCCACCCCTTGTGTCAGTGGAGAAGTGACCCACCCCCACCCAGTCCCTCAGGCATGGGTATAGGTGTAGAAGGCTTCAGGTGTAAGGTGAAAAGTGGGTGTGGGAATTTGTGTTGAAAGTGGTTGTGTTTGCGAGGGAGAGTGTCGGGGGATCGTTGATAAAAATGTGAAGGCAAATGAAAGGACATACTGCATCACTTCACCCTCGTTAATCCCCGTCTCCAGGTGGGACTAACAGCAGGTGATGATGATGATGTAGATGATGGTGATGGTGGTAGGTTGTGTATAGAATGAAAATAATTGTTAATGTTCTTGATAATGATGAGGGTGAGAAGTGTTGATGGTGATGATACTGGTCTCTCTCTCTCTCTCTCTCTCTCTCTCTCTCTCTCTCTCTCTCTCTCTCTCTCTCTCATTAACGCCAATTCCCCCAAATAATTTCTCCCAAAAACTTTATCGCAATTTTACATCTGCTCTTTCGTTCACTTTTTTCGAGTCGTCTGATCAGAATTCCACGTTTTTCTTTTTTTGTGGTTGTGGTTGTGGTGGTGGTTGTTTGGGTCTTTGTGGTTGGCATTATGTTGTATTGGTTGTGGTTGTGATGTAATAAATTGTTTTGGTTTCCAGTTGTATTTTCCTTCAATGGTGTGTCTTTTCTCATATTTTTTTCCCCTCATTATTTTCCTTTCTGCGGTATCTTTCATCATTATTTCTCGGTTTCAGTTAATTTCCTGGTTTTAACGAATTATCGCATGATCATTTTTTCCCCCATTCTTTCTTTTCGCTATTTACTTGATATGGATCTTGCTGTCTGCTTAGAATTTACTCTCATTTTACCATAAGCGTACGGGAAGGCATTTTACTAGGTGAGGGGGGAAAGCAAAACGAGTCAGCCCCGAACATACTCAAAGTTGTCCTGTTTCTGAATACGAAATATGTATGTCCGCGTATATGAAGTAACACAAATATTAAGAGTAACATACAGTCGCATATGTTGACAGTTGAGAAATATCTAGTTTATTGGAAAACAGTACAGACAGCCTGATGTTGAAATGTGTTTGTACGTCGTAGGAAATATGCATAGTACGTAAATTTGAGTATAAAGTATAATTTATGTGTAAGGAATTTATGTCCTTAAAATATAATGTTCAGACCCGTATTGACGTCGAAATTGATACAGAATAAGGAATATGAATCAGAACAAAATAAAAACATTTAAATCAGTTTGCCCTCAAATATCAATATCGTTCATTTTCATGCAAGAATTCAGACTGTTTTAATAATAATATTTTTTAAAGATGCGTAAATTAGAACACCAAAAGAAAGAGCTCCCCCCCCAAAAAAAAAAAAAAAAAAAAAAAAAAAAAATCGGCTTTAGCCCTGAAAAAGACGCATTTTCTTCTCGGGGGGGGGGGAAGGACACCATGTACGCTTATGCATTTTTCCAGTATCCTTTTCCTTGTCCGCTTCTCTCTCTCTCTCTCTCTCTCTCTCTCTCTCTCTCTCTCTCTCTCTCTCTCTCTCTCTCAACATATCATACTCCTCCTTCACCCCAACCAAGCATTCACACTCACACTCCCTCCCTCCACGCCACCCCACTTCCTCTCATCCCTCCCCATCTTCCCTCCTTCCCCCTCCCCCCACCTCCCCCATCAGCACCACCTGGCGTCTCCCACAGTAAACTATTAGGGAGACCTGGGAGAGTGGACACAATATCTCCCAAGGGGCGCCTGTGTTCCACTGATGGCGCCCACTTGTCACCGTCTCCCACACCTCACCTCCTGTCACTCATTCCCTGGGATTTTGGTGGCAGCGGTGGGATCATTTTCTTTTTCTGTCTGTCTGTCTCTCTCTGTTTCTCACACTCTGCATGTCTTTAGATGAGCGTGTGTGTGTGTGTGTGTGTGTGTGTGTGTGTGATCTATGCATACACACGCCACCTCTCCTCCTGTCACCCATTTTGGTCAATTTGGTGGCAGCGGTGGGATCATTTTTCATTGTTTTCTATCTTTTTTCTGGCTCTGACCCTCCCTCTCTCATCAGTTTTGTTTATTTCTTTTTTTGTGTGTTTTTTGTTACTCTTTTTGTGTGTATATTGTCACCTTCCTTTTTTGTGTTTGTGTTACTCTTTTTGTATGTGTATTGTCACCTCGCTTCCATGATGCTCATTCGGATCAGTTTGGGGATAGTTGAGGTAATCGTTCTTCTCTACCCTTATCTTGCTCTTTATCAGGTGTGTGTGTGTGTGTGTGTGTGTTGGTATACTCGTGCATCTCTCTCTCTCTCTCTCTCTCTCTCTCTCTCTCTCTCTCTCTCTCTCTCACATCAGCACCAGCATAATGTATTGGGCTTCACATTACTACACACCAAATCTCAATCACCCAATAACCTCACGTAATTCGCAGGTGATTGGTACAGCAGAACGGACCAGGATTTCAGGATTTACTCATTCTAATCACCAAGGGATTTATTTACTTGTTCAACCACTAATCCACAATGGCGTCTTTCAGTTGTATTTTGCTGTTAACCACTTGTTTTTCACACACACACACACACACACACACACACACACACACACACACACACACACACACACACACACACACACACCTTATCCTCTGACGGTCATAGTTCACGAGAAATCTCTTAGGGTTAAAGGAGGGGTAGGTTAGTTAGGTAGGTTAGGTTAGGTTAAGTTAGGCTAAAAAATATGCATAGGGAACATAAAGGGTAAGGAGGGATAAGGAGGGACGCAGGGATAGGATTAGGGGAGGAGGGGATGTGGGATGGGACGTGGGTAAGAGTTAGGGTGTGGGGGGTGTGGAGTGAAAAGAGGGAACGATGTGGGGAAACGTGTGATGGGGAGAGGAGAAAAGGGGTGACTTAGCGAAGGAGTGGGGTGAGGTTGTACTTGGGATGGAACAGGGAAAGAGTGGGGGTGAGGGGTGTGGAAGGACTTGTGGGTAGGTGTGTGGGGGAAGGGAGGGAAGGAGTGGGTGAGGTGAAACAAAAGTAGGGTAGGTATGAAAGTCTCTGTGTTGGGTTGGACATAAGAAAAGGGTAAGAACAAGGTGGTGTTGGGGAGGACGTGGGTATGGGCGTGTGGGAGGATGTGGGTGTGGGCGTGGGTGTGTGGGGGGGGCACGTCATGGGTAATAGAACGACGCCTCTCACACCCCATTACGGACACGCCAGACTCGTGGGATTAGATTTTCCGCCCCAGAGAGAGGGAGCTGAGTGGGGGAATTGAGGGGAGTGGGTGGGGAGGGGAGTGGGTGGTGGGTGAGGGGAGGGAAGGACTGGTGTGTGGTAAAGGTGAAAGGAGCGGAGGTGGGGAGAAGTTAGCGAAGGGGAGAAGAGTCGAAAGATGAGTGAAAGGGAGAGAGGGGAGTAAATGAGTGACTGGGAGGAGAGGTGAGTGAGGGAGTGGGAGTAGGGATGTGGGTGAGAGGGAGAGTGGTGAACGGATGACGGAAGCGGGTGAAAGTGGATGAAAATGGCTAAGTAGAAAGTGGATGAAGATGAGAGTGGATGAAAATGAAGATAGGGGCGGAAGTGGATGAGAGTAAGGCATAAGAGGAAAGTGGCTGAGGATGAGAAATAAGAGGAAAGTGGATGAGAATAACGAATAAGATTAAAGTGAACATGAAGATAAGTGTGGATTAAAATGAAATGGTGGACGAGGATGAGAGTGGAGGAGCGTGAGGATGGAACAAAGTGGATGAAGGGAAACAAGAGATTGGGTGAGAGGGAGGAAGTGGCAGGGTGGAGAGGGAAGTGGAGTGGGATGTGACAGCGACAGATGGAGGTGATGGCCCCGCTATCGGCTAAACGTGTCTGCTGGTGGTGAGGATAGTGGTGGTGGTGGTGATGGTGGTGATGATAGTGGTGGTGGTGGTGGTGATGGTGGTGATGATAATGGTGGTGGTGATAAATGTTTGTGGAAGTTGTTGGTGGTGGTGATAATGTAGATAATGTTGGTGGTAGTGGTGGTGGTGATGATGATGGAGGTGAGAGTTGTGGTGTTGATGGCGATGATGATGGTAACAGAGGTGGGATTAGTGGTGGTGGTGGTGGCGATAATGGATGGTGGAGATGTTGGTGGTGGTGAGAGGACGGTGGTGGTGATAGTGGTGGTGAGAGGATGGTGATGATGGTAAGAGTGATAGGGGTGAGGATGATTGTGTTGGTGTTGGAGGTGAGGGTGTTAGCATTGGTGATGGAGATGATTGTTGGTGACGGTGATAAGGGTGAGGAATTGGTGGCGGTAGTGGTGGGGAGGTGATGGTGGTGGCGATAATGATGGTTTTGGTGTAGGTAGGGATTGGTGGTGGAACTAGTATTGGTGATGATGGTGCTACACTTGAAGGTTGCAGTGAGTGATGATGATGATGATGATGATGAGAGAGAGAGAGAGAGAGAGAGAGAGATTTTGTAGTTAAATAAGAAAATTGATACGTAGGCTAACACACGAAATAAACCTTTAAACACCTCAGGTAACGTCAGGTGTTCTTAGCAGTGCCTCGATACAGACAGAATCGATGTAGTGAATTACTGTATAAGCGCGATTGTACTTCCCCCTGGTGGTGATGAATTAGAGGTGTACGTGAGTTGAGTAAGTGTACGTACAGTCTAGGTAGTTTAGTCTGAGCTTCGTGCATCTGTGTCCCTTCCTTGGAAACCCCCCCCCCCTCTACTCCCCCAACTTTCCTTCTCCCACGTCTGTCCCTCTCCCTTTCTCTTCTACTTTTCATACTCCTCCTTCTTGATTTCCTTCGCCCACTTCCTTTCCCCCACTTTCCTTGTCCCCACCCCTCTTCTCCCTCCCTCCTACTTTCCTCGTCCCCTCCCCTCCCCTCACTCCCTCCTACTTTCCTCCCCCCTTCTCCCCCACCCCCACAGGCAGCTCATCCATTATTAAATCCTATTTCTAGCTCTGCCTTCCCTTGCCAGCTGTTGATTTTCCAGGCTTGTGCTATGTCCAACCCTCCTTACCCTTCCCTTTTCCCCCTCCCCCTCTTCTCCTCGTCCCCTATTCTACCCTATCTCCTTTAACTCTCCCCCTCCCCTTCTCCTGGACTCCCCCCTTCACCTTTACCTATCCTTCCCTCTCCTCTATCCTCTCCTCTCTTCGTTCTTCTCTTCCCCTCTCCCCCCAACGTTATTTTCAATCCAGTTTCTTATTTCCATCCCTCTTTTGTCCCAGTCCTTCCACATTTCCCCTTCTCCCTCTTTTGCCTCTACTTTGTCTTTTCTTACCTCTTCCTCTTTCTCCATTTTCGCTCTCCCATCCCCATTACCCTCCCTCTCCCCTTCCCCTTACCCTCCCCTTTCCCTCCCCATTACCCTCCCCCTCCCCCTTTTCCCATTCCTCTCCCCCTCGTCACATTTCCTTCCCATTTCCCCTCTCTTGCTTCATCCCATTCCAACGAACTCCACCCTCTCTCCCCTTTCTCTTGCCTCATTTCCTCTTTCTCCCCTACCCTTTTTCTCCCCCACCCCTTTTCCCCTACCCCTTCCACGTCAGTTTGATTCTTGGTATCCTCCCCTCCCCCACCTTCCCCCTCACCGTCAGTATTCTTGCTGTCCCTTCCCTCCCCCACCTTCCTCCTCTCCTTGACAATATTCTTCCCTCCTCCTCCTCTCCCCTTCCCTCCCCCTACCCAGTCTTTCCTCTCCACCTCCTCCCTTCCCCCACCCTCTCCTTCACAGCTTATTGTCCTCCAGCACTATGTCCCACCACTACCTCCATCCCCACCACTACCACCATCCCCCAGCCTACCATGTTCCCTACCACTTCCTTCCCACCACTACCACTCCCCAGCCACCACCGTCCTCCCCACCACTACCACTCCCCCACCACTGCCGTCTTCCCCACCACTACCGTCCTCCCCTATCTTCCTTCCCCACTACTATTATCTCCCCCCACCGCCACTACCTTCCCCCGCACCACCTCCTTCCTCCCCCACCACTACCTTCTTCCCCACCACTACCTTCCTCCCCCACCAGTACCTTCCCCCACACCACTAGCTTCCTTCCCCCCCACTACTTTCCTCCCCTACCTCTACCTTCCTCCCGCACTAGTACTTTCCTTCCACACCAGTACCTTCCTTCCCCACCACTACCTTCCTCCTTACAACTGCCTTCCTCCCCACCACTACCTTCCTCCACACCACTACCACCTTCCACACCACTACCACCCTCTCTCATCACTACCTTCCCCCCCACCACTACCTTCCTCCTCACCATTATTTTCACTCCTCACCACAACCTTTCTCCCCCATCACTACCTTCTTTCCCACCACTACCTTCCTCCCCACCACTACCTTCCTCCCCAACCACCGCCATCCTCCACCAACACAAATTTTATATAACCCTAATGGAACCATTCACGTATTGAACAGGTAAATAAATAAATAAAGGTAAAAGAACACACTCCTTTATTCGTATCACTCCCAGCCAACGCAAGGACCCCTCCCCCCTCCCCCCTCAGACAGGAAGCGTTGAACATTTAGTGAACGCCAACGCAGGGAAGGACTTAACCCTCTCACTATCACACCCCCGGGTAGTCATGAACGCCTGTGAATAATGAATAATAAAGGCCTCTCATTTTTCAGGGGTAAATGGCCGCAGTAAAGTTAATGGAGGATTTTTCATTACCTTGGCATCTTTTCTCTCTCTCTCTCTCTCTCTCTCTCTCTCTCTCTCTCTCAGGAGGCACGCAGGAAATGAACAATAGAGCCGCATGATATTGCTTTTTTTTTTTTTCTTTCTTTTATAGTCATATCCTCTCATAGTTTACGATGGATTTGGAATATATATTTTTTTGAGTTTCGTGCGTTTCCAAAATTTTTCGTGGCACTGTTACTCTTCTGCTTAAAAACGTACGAAGAAAACTGAGAAAAAATGAAATAATTCGGTAAGGACGTAAGAGGCAGGCCCTGTGGTGGATTTTTTTTTAAAGAAGAAAATTGATGAAAAACATTGCGGTATTCACGTCGGATAAAGAGGCTTCCTAACACCTCTTCCTTAGCGATTTAGTTTTGGATCGGGGTGGTGAATATCCTTTTGTACCATATTTATGCGGAGTATGGCGGTATTAGAAGGATTCATATAACAAGAATAGGGTAGTAAGGTGTAATAAGCACAATAAATCGCTTAGGAGAAGGTGTTAGGGAGCTTCCTTAACCGACGAAAATACGAGCGATGTCGTATTATTAGAGGGAAAAAAAAAACACTGACAAACACACTTTTATAAACACACATAAGGAGCGTCTGATTTTTCGATTTTTCCCACTCCTGACTTTATCCGAGAGAGAGAGAGAGAGAGAGAGAGAGAGAGAGAAAGTGCCTTCAAGACGTGTCAAGATAACCCTCATTGATCCCATTATTCACCTGAAGTCATTATACCTCTCCACTTAAGCCACTCATCCTGTTCCACACTGCTCCTCCTCCTCGTCCACTCTACACCTCCCTCTCCTAATCCACTCTTTGCCTCCACGTCTTCATCATCATCACCATCGTCTTCGCCGTCGTCAGCTACTTCTTCTCCTCCTCCTTTTCCCTTCGTCATATCAACCTTCGTCTTCGTGTCTCTCATCATCTCCTGCTGTTCTTCTCTTTGCCCTTCCCCCTCCATCTTCTCTTTTCCTCGTTTCTTTAATATTTTTCCTTCTTTCTTCGTAGCGTTTTCTGTTCACTTCACCTTCCTCTCTCTCTCTCTCTCTCTCTCTCTCTCTCTCTCTCTCTCTCTCTCTCTCTCTCTCTCTCTCTCTCTCGTTATTATTCACTCCTTCCTTGGTGCTCCTTCTGACTTTTTCCTGTCGGCTCGGATTGATGGACAAGGGATAGTCTTATTTTACTATCCTTGTCTTATTTTAATTGACTAATTACACATTATAACAGGAGCTCTTCAGGGATAATTGGCCTGGTCTAGTTACCATTTTTTCTCATGTTCTCTTCTCCTCATCTTCATCTCCTCCTCCCCACTTTCTCTGTCTTTCTTCTCTCCACTTTGTCCTCTTTTCCTTCGTTCTTTCCCACGCTCTATTCTCTCCTTCAGTCTCTTTTCCTTTCTCTGCCATTCTTCATTTCTTCTTTCCCTATCCCCCTCTCTTTCAGCCTCCCCTCTTCCCTTCTCATCCCCAATTTTTCCCCCTCTCTCTTCTCCCCTCTCCTCCTCGCATATCTTCCTCTCACTTCTCCCCCCCTGTAACTTCGTCCCTTCTCATCCCTTATTTCTTTCCCTCTGTCTTCTTCCCCTCTCTCTCCTTCCTCTCCTCTTCCCCTCTCATCTCGTATTTCTTCACCTCTCTCTTCCCTTCACTTCCTCTCTCTCTCCCCTTTCTCCTCGTCTCTTTTCGCCCCTCTCTCTCCCCTCCTTTTCCCTTTTCGTCCCTTTCTCCTCCTCTCTTTCCCCCTTGTGTGTCGGTGTGCGTGGTGAAGGTGTGTTGTACCCCATAGACCTGTCCACGTGTCAGATCCATATCATCCCATTAACTTCCCCCCCCCACCCACCTGCCTCCCACCCCATCCCTCCATCCCACTCACCTGACACCTCATCTTTCTCTCCTCTTGACCTCGCTTCTCGACCTCTTGGCCCCTCTTAACCGCTAGACCTCACTTGACCTCGACCTCATTTGACCTTGACCTCATTTGGCCTCGACCTCTCGACCTCGACCTCATTTGACCTCGACCTCATTTGACCTCGACCTTACTTGACCTCTTGACCTTATTTGACCTCGACCTCACTACCTCATTCATTCCTTGATCTGACCATTTTCTCTAGACTCAGCCTGATTAATCTTATAATGTGACTTAATTCAGGGAAAGTACACCTGACTGAATCCCAGAGAGAGAGAGAGAGAGAGAAAGTCCATATAGTCCACCACAGGACCGGAACTTCTAGGAGGGAGAGTGACGGCCAAAACTAACCCTTCCTGATGCTGGCGAGGTACGAATGCGGAAGGTGTGTTTGTAGCAAGAGTGATGCCTGCGAAAATAGACTTTGTAATGTGTGTTTGTAATTAATGTTTTTTTTTTCTCTCTCTCTCCGACGTGATCTCTTTGAAACTTAATATTATACTCTTGTGGGGAAAGATAAAATAAAAGGTCACCTTATTAATTATGTTACCTGGAAATTTACCTGAGTTGCCCCAAATTCCCTAATCTGTATTATTGAGGGATTTGATAGATTGGGTGATTGATGTGTGGAGGGATGGCGTTAGTTTATAGTGGGATTAGAGTTGATGTAGTGGGATTATAGGTGATATAGTGGGATTATAGATGATTTAGTGGGATTAGAGTTGATGTAGTGGGATTATAGGTGATGTAGTGGGAGTATAGGTGATGTAGTGGGAGTATAGGTGATGTGGGATTATAGGTGATGAAGTGGGATTATAGGTGATGTAGTGGGATTATAGGTGATGTAATGGGATTATAGGTGATGTAATGGGATTATAGGTGATGAAGTGGGATTATAGGTGATGTAGTGGGATTATAGGTGCTGTAGTGGGATTATAGGTGATGCAGTGGGATTATGGGTGATGTAGTGGGATTAGATTTGATGTAGTGGGATTAGAGGTGATGTAGTGGGATTAGAGGTGGTGTGGTGGGATTATTGGTGATGTTTTGGGATTAGAGTTAATATAGTGGGATATTCTCTCTCTCTCTCTCTCTCTCTCTCTCTCTCTCTCCCCTCCCCTCTGTTGACCCTTCCCATTCCCCGCTTATTATAACAATACCCTAATTACTGAAGGGCCGTAATAACTAGCAATTAACCTCACCAAAATTAGGCCTTAAATTAGCTAAGTGCGTTGTTTTTCTTTACCCACTGTCTAGTATAATTAAGGTTAATCTGATCTAATTCTATGTAAACTAATTAGACGTGAAATATATATGTTTTAATCTAACCCTTCCTAACCTGACAGAGCTTTTTAACCTCTACCAGGGCGACCTTATTTGTTTATTTATTTTATTTCTTAGGTCAAGGTTAGGAGGGACTGTTCTAAGTAAAGGAGTTAGATATAGCCATCATTAATTCTTTCACTACTAGAGATTTGTTTTCAAGGTGGTTGCTAAAGCTGAGAAATAAGGTCAAGGTAATGGTAGCATTGTCCTTACCTACCGTGACCCCACCTGACCTTAGCCAAAGCTGACCTGATTTAACCTACCCTCTTCTGTCCTAACAATCCGTACTGTGCCTTCAAAATTCTAACAGTCCTTTAAAATACCCCCAAAACTCCAACAATCCTTTAAAATACCTCCAAAATTCTAACAATCCTTTAAAATACCTCCAAAATTCTAACAGTCCTTTAAAATACCTCCAAAATTCTAACAATCCTTTAAAAATACCTCCAAAATTCTAACAATCCTTTAAAAATACCTCCAAAATTCTAACAATCCTTTAAAAATACCTCCAAAATTCTAACAATCCTTTAAAAATACCTCCAAAATTCTAACAATCCTTTAAAATACCTCAAAAATTCTAACAATCCTTTAAAAATTCCTCCAAAATTCTAACAACCCTTTAAAATACCTCCAAAATTTTAACAATCCTTCAAAATTCCTCCAAAATTCTAACAATGCTTATTTAAAATGCTTCCAAAATTCTTGTAATTGTCTTTATAAATCCCGCCAAAATTGTAACTCCATATAAATGTCTTCAGAACTCTAACAAATCCTTATTATAAATGCCTCCAAAATTCAGCTAGTCTACTTTCTACTCGACAGTTTTCACACAACTATCCGTCTGCCTTCAACAATATACATCTCAGTCCTTCATCTTATAATAGTCTTGGTTTGTCTATTATTTTTCCCTCGTAATCTATATTGGAAAGATTAATTCGCCCCTCTTGTGAAATCAGCATCTTTAAGGCTGGGTATGCTGACTCAATTTCGTGCTGACTCAAGACCATGCTGTATTTGTCCCATCTCAGCTGCTGACTCTGCACAGGGGCCACGTTCACCCCAGTGCTGAGTATAAGTCGTAGGAGAAGAGGGGCCTACAGCAAAACACAGCTTCTGGGCAAGGTGGAGTCAGTTTCATCTGATTAGCTCCCCTTCTCTCACCGACCCTCTTTACTCCCCCTCTCGTTGCCACAGTGTTGTATCACTAGACTGTCACTTGTCACGCGGCTCCCGTCTAACAACACACTCTCACCTCTTTTCTGCCCAGCTAGTGCAAGAGTTCATAGGTAATCTCAGGCTATATAGTCAACTTTAGAACCCCTAGTCCTCAGTCTGTCTGCCTCTTCGCCTGTAACAGTCTGTCTTTCATACCCAGTGTGTCCAGGCATCTCGAAACAAACGGGTCTTTATTCCAAGTGTCTTAGGTTCTGTGGAAGAGACAACGTTCGGTGGTTTTTGGCTTTTAGTTGCTTTCTTTAAAAATCTATCATAATCCAATATATCCTCTCCTGGCGTCTCCTTTCCTAACCTAACCTAACCTAACCTAACGTAAGCCAACCCAAACCAGTCGTAAACCAACCCAACCCCACCCAAATCAACCCAACGCAGGTGAAGGTGAGAGGGGTGAGGGTTCATTTGTGACCAGGTAGGGTGATCGATCAGGTAACATTGGACAGGTGTATCGTCAGCGGTGGTCGAGAGGGGTGAGAGTGGGGGGAAGGGGGGAAGAAGAGGTGTGGGGGTGGGGGAAGAGGTGGGGAGGTTGGGAGACAGAGAGGTTGAGGTAGGAGGATAAGAGGTGGGGTGGGGTGGGTGGATAAGAGGTGGGGTGGAGGTGTGGGGGTGAGGGAGGGGGTAGAGAGGTGGAGGTGGGGGGAGGGGGTGGAGAGAAAGGGAAGGGAGGGGGCACATGTTATTCCATTGGTTAAATTTTTAAAGGGAGGGATGGGTTGGGATGAGATGAGGGGGGGAGAGGGACGGAATTTTATTATCATTATTATTCATTATTATTATTATTATTATTGAATGAATGGGAGGCTGTTATGGAGGAAAAGAGACAGGGAGAGTTTTAACGAAGAAAAAGTAAGGAAGGATTTATTTTTATGAAGGAAATGGTGAAGGACAATCATAACGAGGAAGGGAAAAGGGAAAGGTATGAAGGAGCATAGAGGGAGTGGTTTTAAGAAAGCTTGGAGGGGAGAGGGAGACGCCTGAAGGAGTGGGAAATATATAAAGATTTTAAAGGGGTAGGAAGAGAAAGGGGAAGGGGGGGGTTTAAAGGAAATGTGAGGGGAAAGGAATTATGGTGTTGTGAGGGGAGGGGGCATCTGCAGGATATTTTGCTCCTTAATGCGCGTCTTTCATTGATTTAGTTTCCCCCATATTACTAGGTTCATCTCACGAGTAACTTTTCGTAGTGAAGGGGTGAAAGGGGAAGGATGAGGGAGGGAAGAAAGTAAGACGGAAGGGAACAAAAAAGGGAGAGATTATGAGAAGGGAGATAAATATGTATGGGATTATATTAAGTTGTATTTTCTCATTCAGTAACTATCTCTCTACCTTTTAGTCCATATCTATATATAATCTTAATGTAGATATGTAGATTATTATTATTATGATGATGATGATTACTACTACTACTACTATTACTACTACTACTACTACTACTACTGTTATTATTATTGTTATTACCGTATTATTATTGTTATTATTATTATTATTATTTTCGTCATCATTATTCAGGGCCGTGAAGAACTGTTAAGGTAGATGCAGGTAATAGGAGCTGTTTAAAAGCAGTATATAGGTATTCTTATGTATTTAACTTTTATTTTCTTTTATTAGTGTGTGTGTGTGTGTGTGTGTGTGTGTGTGTGTGTGTGTGTGTGTGTGTGTGTGTGTGTGTGACCTCAAATTCCTTCAGGGCAAAGTAGGTCGGTCTCTTGTCCTTTAATTTTCTGGTCTGCGGTAGTTTGACCCCGGTCCCTTAGGCCCTTAAGGGGAGGGGGGATGGCTGTATGGCTTTATGGGAGTGAGGATTTAAGGGAAATTTTAAGTTGAGGGAAGGAATGGAGAGAGAGAGAGAGAGGAAATCCAGAAGAGGGACTTGGAGTGGTGGTAAGAGGGAGATAGAATCGAAACGAGAGAGAGAGAGAGAGAGAGAGAGAGAGAGAGATAATGATCCGGAGTGGAGGCAGGAGACAAAGAAAGAGAGGAGAAATGAGGAGGAGTCGGGTGGTCTTGGCGTTGGGGGGGGAGGGGGAAGGAGTAGGGAAGGTGAAGGAAGGAAGGAAGGACAAAGGAAAGCAAATAGAACGAAACATTGGTCCCTTCGATGCTATTTGTTGCATTTAGGTAATAAGACAAGGATAGCAGTGAAGGAGGAGGTGGAGGAAGGACCAGAGAAGAAAATAAGGGACGGGGAGTGAAGGAAGGAAAGAAGGAAGGAAGGAATTTTTTTAGCTTGTTAGATCTGGTGTCTTCAGATCACAAAATAACAAAGGTATATTTCTTCACTAGATATACCTGTTAATTGTGAAAGGTAAATATGCATAAACACACATAGGGAAGGAAGGGGGGTAAGGTGGAGAGAGAGGGGGAGTAGATGGGAGGAGGAGAGAGAAGAGGATGGTAAGGTGGAGAGTGGTAGAGGGGAGGGAGAGAGGGAGGGAGGTGGAGATGCAGGTAGAGGGGATGCGAGAGGGGAAGAGGAGGGTGGAGGGAATAAGAGAAGGGGGAAGGAGGATAGGAGAGTAGATGGGATGCAAGAGGGTGAGAGGAGGGTGGAGGTAGGGGTAGAGGAGGGGGAGAAGTGGGAGGAAAGGGGGGGAAGCCTGTGCCAAAAGGTGTACCAGGAATTAAAAAAAGGTGACCTGAAAAATCCTGCCTCTGGAAATTAACCTGAGAATAATGCAGCAGGAAATGAGAGAGAGAGAGAGAGAGAGAGAGAGAGAGAGAGAGAGAACTACTAACACAGTGACCAGGAACAAGAATTAGAAATTATGCCCTTCAGTACGAAAACGTCATACGCATCTACTTCCTCCTTCGTTAAGACGATTTTACTCATCTTCGGAGACGCCCATCGTAAAAAGATAAATCCTTAATCCCTGTAATCAAGCGACTTATTTTGTTTTAATTTGACCAGCTGGATTTTTTTTTTTTTTCGATTTTGGGCTGACTTTCAAAATTAGAGAGGTTTAGATATCACCTTCATTGACAGTTTTATCTATCCGTCTGTTTGTCGTTCTGCCTATCTATCCGTCAGTCAGTCAGTCTCTGTTTATCTATCTTTCTGTCTCTCTGTCTATCTGTCCAACTTTGTTATTCAGTCAGTTTAATTATCCATCTTTTATGTCTATCTCAGTCTGTCTATCTATCTATCCGTTTATCTCTTTGTGTACATCTAACCACCATTGTTAATCATTGTCTTTCTAGTTATCCATCTGTCTATCTATTTGTCTGTCTATCTATCTATCTATCTGTCTGTCTACCTAACTACCTTTGTTAATGATTCAGTCCACTAACTATCTCTCTGTCTATCTTTTTCTCCGTGTATCTGTCTATATGTTAATCTGTCTGAGCATCTGTCTATCTATCTGTCTATCAATCTATCAGTCAGACTGTCTTCCTGCCAAACGCTGCATACTGGGAGGGGAGTAAATAAAAAATAAATAAACACGAAACGAAAAGAAACGAAACTAATAGACGAAAACGTAAAAACAGCAAAACTAAATTATATGGACAAATTCTCATATACTGTATATTCGAATTTCCATTTTCCTGTTTTTTTTTAATTTCCAGGTAAACAAAATCTCAAGAAAATCTGAAGGAAAATCGAAGAAAAAGAAGGAAGGCCCAAGATTTTTCCATATTCCATTTCCAAAGTCATCTCTCTCTCTCTCTCTCTCTCTCTCTCTCTCTCTCAAAGTCATGAAAAGTAGCGCTATACAGATACTTATATTTTTTATTATATATTCTCAGTCATGCAAAATTTAGAATACCTGGAGATATGAATAATGATGAAGGTGAGAGAGAGAGAGAGAGAGAATTCTGGACTGAGTTATTCGTTAAGCTTTTAGGGTGGATTTAGCCAGGCGTGAGAGAGAGAGAGAGAGAGAGAGAGAGAGGTGGGGGGGAAGAAAGCAACAAGAATACACTTCAAGCCGTGAGTTACGAGCCACTCTCTCTCTCTCTTCCCTTTCTCTCCTTCTCATTTACAAAGGGAGAGAGAGAGAGAGAGAATTATTGGGGTAAAAGAACGGAATTTAACGAGAAGGAAAAAACAAAACACTGCAAATCCAGGGAGAGAGAGAGAGAGAGAGAGAGAGAATCCTCCCCCTTTCTCTCTCTCTCTCTCTCTCTCAGGTAGACAATAGACACAATAAACCATAGCAGCAAGCACTACAGTCCCAGTTTATAGTCAGGTAATGGAGCTTCAAATTACCCATCCCTTGCAGGCCGCGCATTAGAGAGAGAGAGAGAGAGAGAGAGAGTTACTTGCTTGGATCGAAAAAGGAAGAAAGAATAAAGATTAGCTCAAATTGTGGAAACTTTTGCCTTATTAAATTACACTCCATTTTCCATTTCATTCGTCAGCTTTGATCCTCTGAGTCCTGTTTGTTACATTATCACCCTGAAGATTCCCTTTTTTTTTTCTTTTTTTTTCATTTAATTCTTACTTTCTCCAGACGATTATTTTTTGCTTGAAGATTTTGACTTGCAGAGGGTTAGATGCAGCCTTCTTTTAGTCCTTCAATTCTAGTTTTTTTGTTTTTTCTGTAATATGAATATAGTTGTCTAGTTGTAGTAAAAAGAATAATGGCATCGTAGTGATAGGGTTTTGCTGCCACGTTTGTTTGCTGTGAAGGGATTTTGCTGCCACGTCTGTTAGCTGTGAAGGGATTTTGCTGCGTCTGTTAGCTGTGAAAGGGTTTTGCTGCGACGTCTGTTAGCTGTGAAGGGTTTTGCTGCCACGTCTGTTAGCTGTGAAGGGGTTTTGCTGCCACGTCTGTTAGCTGAGTAAAATCGTCTGCAGTGAGCCAAAATGAAGAGCAGAATTCCGACTCAGAAGACAGCAACAGCAACTCGATTTAGCTCCATCACTTTGACAGCATCGGATCCAGCGGTGGTAAAGTAAGCCTAGACGAAGCGAAAGTCTATCTGTCTGTCTATCCATTTATTGCCAGACGCCTCACGTGGGCCTCCAGTTCACGCCCTTCTCTCTTTCATATATCTCAACTCCATCCCCCCATCTCATCCTTGGTCTTCCCCTCCTCTCCATCGAAAATGAATAGGGTAAAATTCCATATGCACTGCTTGGGCACAGTCTCCCCTTGAACAGACTTTTATTTTCCCCTGAGATCTCACTGTCTGGCACTGACCTCACCTCGGATATGGAGTCAGAGTATGCGTCACGGGCGGGGCGACAGAGGGCAGGTAGGTCACGTGTACCGGAAGTGCCGTTTTCCGGTCACCCTCGTCCCGGAGTGTGTCTCATCTCGCAGTCTGTCTCACCTCAGAATTGTTGCGCACTCAGAATTATTGCGCACTTTAAATTGTTTTGTTTCGCATCTCAGAATTGTTGCGCACCCTGAATTGTTTTGTTTCGCATCTCAGAATTGTTGCGCACTCTGAAATGTTTTGTTTCGCATCTCAGAATTGTTGCGCACTCTGAATTGTTTTGTTTCGCAGCTCAGAATTGCTGTGCATCTCAGGGCAGACTACCGGACAAAAGGGACAGGATTTACAGACTTGTTTCGCCTCCTCTCAAAGTCATTCGTGTCGCACCAAAAAAACGACATTGCATTTTGTTTTGATATACCTCGGGGTCAGTCGTCGTCAGGCACTTTAGGTATTTCGTCTGGCAGTAGAGAGAGAGAGAGAGAGAGACCGTGGCTTCAGATATCACCTGTGTGTGTGTGTGTGTGTGTGTGTGTGTGTGTGTGTGTGTGTGTGTGTGTGTGTGTGTGTGTAGCAGCCTCTTCCTTTAATATGGGTGACTGTTTACTGCTGTGTGTGTGTGTGTGTGTGTGTGTGTGTGGTATTTCTAGCACGTGTGTGTGGGCGTTGTGTTGACCTGTGTTGACCTTTGACTCCCCTCAAGGTCGAGTGAAACATGTGGCCTTTTGGGGGTCCATTATTGACTGAATTACTGTCCTTCGTTACTACCCCTCTCCCTCCCCTCCCCTCCCCTCCCCTCCCCTCCCCTCATCCTTTCTCCCATCATCTCTTCCTTCTATCTCCTCTCCCTTATCCTCCTATCAGTTTCTCTTTTCTCCCCTTTCTTCCCCTGACATCCTTTCCCCTCTCCCCGCCCCACCCCTCCATTCCCCTTTCCTGCCCTTTCCCCCTTTTTCCCCTCATTTCGGTTCCTCCTCACTCTCCTCTTTCATTACCTTCCCCACCAATATTTTTTTATCCCTCTTCCCCTCACGTCCTCCAAAAATATCTCCATGTCCTTTCCTGTCTCTCCCCTCACTTCCCCTCACTGTGTGGTTTCCTCTTCACTCCCTTCTTTTCTCTCTCCATTCCCCTCTCCTCCCCTTCCTTCCCTTCCGTGTCTCTCTTCCCTTGTGATATTTAATTCTCCCCTCACCTTACCTTCCTTCCTACCTGTGATTAATTAAAAAGCAAAGGTATTCTATGTAACAAAAGGTTGGAAGGACAGTTAGGTCTGTTGTTACCTGCCTTCCTTTAGGCTACTCTTTACTTCCTCTCCTCTTCATTCCTCTCTTAATCTTCTTCTCCCATTCCTCTCTTACTCTTCTCCCCTCCCTTACTCTTTTTCTCCCCTTCCTCTCTAACTTTTTCTCCCCCTCCTCTCTTACTCTTTTTCTCCTCTCCCCCTCTTAACTTTTCCTCCTACAGTTTTCTTTTTTTCCCTCCTTTCTTTCCGTTCTCCCTCCCTCCATTCCGTCCTTCCTCCCCCCCCTCCATTCCGTCTTCCCTCCTTCCTTCCTTACTTCCTTCTCTTACTCTTCGTCATCCCTTCCTCATTCTTCGTCTTCTCTCCCTTTGTCTTCGTCTTTCCTCCCTTAGTGCCCTTTCCTTCTTCATCCCGCTTCTTTCCTCTCTCTGTCTTCCCTCCTTCTTCCCTCCCTCTTCTTTTCCTCCCTTCTTCTTTCCTCCCTCCTTCCTCTCAGCAGAATTACAACAGCAGGAACAATTTACATAGAAACTGACTTTTAACAATATGTAAAAATCGCCCAACTCCTGAAGTCTCGCTCATGGCTGTGGGGTGGCTGAAGTGGCTGTAGGATGGCTGAAGTGGCTGTGGGATGGCTGAGTTGGCTGTGGGGTGGCTGAGTTGGCTGTGGGGTGGCTGAAATGGCTGTGGGATGGCTGAAGTGGCTGTGGGGTGGCTGAAGTGGCTGTGGGATGGCTGAAGTGGCTGTGGGATGGCTGAAGTGGCTGTGGGGTGGCTGAAGTGACTGTGGGATGGCTGAAATGGCTGTGAGGTGGCTGAAATGGCTGTGAGATGGCGGAAGTGGCCGTGGAATGGCTGAAGTGGCTATGTGTGGCGGGAATATGTATGTATGTATTTATGTATGTGTGGTTTTAGAAGCGAGTGGGGAGACATTTACTAGCCCTCGCCCCCCCCCTCTCTCTTCTTCCCCAAATCCCACCAAATTAGTGACTTAGAACTATAATTAATGCTTTTTTTCTGTGTAATTTAGTCATGAACTCTTCTAGTTACCATACTTAGTCTTTTTCTCTCGTATTATAATTAGTTTAGACAGGAAGAAGGGAAAAGACGGAAGCAGGAGAAAACATCATTAGACAGTTTAGTGAGATGAGCTACTTGTTTGTTCACTCGCCATCCATCCATCCATCCATCTCTCAGTTTGTCTATCAGTCAGTCTATCCATCCATCCATCCTTCAGTCTGTCAGTCAGTCACCCAGTCAATCCATCCATCCATTCATCCATCCATCCATTACTCATTCGCCTTCTATCTACAGGAAATTAAGATCATAAACCTAACGAGGCAATTAAACACAGACATCAATAGTAAAGGTGTGGGGTTACCTGGCCGGAAATGAGAGTAATAAGCGCTACCTCACCTTTGACCTCTGACCTTCGTGGGCTAAATGAGGTTGGAGATACGTAGCCCACTAGACCACCAGGCGTCTCTTTACTGGCTGTCTATGTATATCCGGGCAACTCCTCTTTTGGTTATATATAAATGATTTTCAGTTCACTCCCTATCATCCTAAAGAGGGAGAAAGACAGCTTCAGCCCTCAGTCCACGGGGTTCACGTTTAGTTGAGCTTAGGGCAACAGCAACAACAACAACAACACCATCTCGTCGTCTTCATCATAATCGTCATCATCATCATCAATCATCATCATCAGTCATCATCATCATCACCACCACCACCACCACCACCACCACTACCACCGCCACCACCACCACCACCACCATCATTTTCATCATCATCATCATCATCAACAACAGCAACAACAACAATATAAGGCTTCCGCAAGTTTTCAGAAATCGAGAAATGGAATTACCCCAATACAATAACAAGAAAAATAGCGTAAGGGAAAAACAACAAGCATTTTTTTTTTTTTTAGTTTCCCTCAGTTGCAGCGAAAAATACTTAGATTTAAAACATGCGCCTTTTTTTTTTTAATCGACTATTTTTTTTATTTAGATCTATCGATGTAGTCAGATGTAAACACTGGAATAACCAAAATCGATAAGGAGAGGATGGAGAGACTAACAAGGAGAGTGTTTGAGTGATATGTTGTGGGGAGAGGGAGGGGGAGTCCGAGATCGAGAGGGAGGGATGAAGTGGGGAGGTAGATGAGAGAGGGGTGTGAGCTGGGGGGAGGACAGCGAAATGGTGGGGGACAGGGCGACGTGGAGGCGATTTGTTTGTGGCTACCCTTTACTGGATTAAGGCGTCTGGCAATAGATAGATAGATAAGGAAGATAAAAGACAGGTAAGGAGGTACCGTATAAACAAAAACAAAAAAAGAACAACAAAAAACAACAGTAGAAACAAGAACAAGAGCAACAACAACAGTATATAGGCTAAAAAACACACCGATATCGCCAAACAACAAACTCTACATAAACCTTAGCCATTATTGCAACATGAGCAACAAACACACTTCTTTCAACATGTGCAACAACAAAAACAGTATCAAGTAACCCGTAATCCCCCTAGCACCACCACAACCACAAAAACAACAACATCATCTACCACCACCACCACCGCCACCACCACAATATCAACTACCACCACCACCACCACATCAACAGCAATAAGAGGCAAGGTCCAATAGAGTCATGAGTTATTTTTGTTGTTGTTGTTGTTGTTGTTGTTGGGTTTATTTAATGTGTTGTTCCAGGTCCGGTTCAGGTCGGTCTCTGTGGGAAAGGTTTATGAAGAGGGGAGTGGGGAGAGGGAGAGGGGAGGAAGGAAGGAGGTATGGGAGGAGAAGAGTGGGGAGAAGGAGACGGGGAGGAAGAATGTGGGTGAGTAGGGAGAAAGGTATGGGAAGAGAAGGCGGAGGAGCAGTGGGGGGAAGAAAGGTATGGGAAGAGAAGGCGGAGGAGAAGTGGGGGGAAGAAAGGTATGGGAAGAAAAGGGAGAGGAGAAGTGGAGGGAAGAAAGGCATGGAAAGAGAATGGGGAGGAGAAGGATTGAGGATAGGGAGGGAGAATGGGGAGGTAGGAGGTGGGGAAAGACAAGAGGGAGGAGAAGGGTGGGGAGAGGGAGGCGGGGAAGAAGAAAGGGGGGATAAAGTTTAGGAAAGTATGGGGAGAGAAGGGGATGAAGAAGTGTGGGGAGAGAAGAGTGATGGAGAGGGACGAGAAGGGTGTTGAGAGAGGGAAGGGGAAGAAGGGGGGAGATAGGTGAGGAGTAAGGAATGGGGACAGAACTGTGGGGAAAGGGAGGCGGGGGCGATTAAGGGTAGGGGAGAGATGGGAGGAAAGGGGAGAAGTGTAGGGAAAGAAGGGAATGGAGAAGATCAGGGAGGGAACGGGGTGTGGAGGAAAGATTGGGGGGGAGAGAGAGTGAAAAGATGAGGAAGAGGAAATAAATAAAGGGAGGGGAGTGGAGGGGGAGAGGTTGTAAGAGGGTGAGTGGGGAGGGGAAGAAAGAGGAGGGGAGAGGGAGAGGAAAAGAGGATTCGGTATTAGAATAGAGGGGGAAGAATGCTAGAGAGAAGAGAGGGGTGGTTGGAAGGGGAGAGAGAGAGGGGGGTGAGGATGGGGCGAGGAGAGAGAGAGAGAGAAAGTAAGGTTAAAAGAGTTGTGTTCCGAGAGGGGAGAAGGGGAAGGGTGAGGGGAGGGGGAGATGATTGAAGGTAATTGAAGACTGTAGGTCAAGGGGGAAACGAGAAGGAGACGAGGGGAGAGAGGGAGGGAAGGGGAGGGGAGGAGAGGGGGAGGGGGAGAGGGAGGGGGGAAGGAAAGTGAGGGGAGGGAGATGAAGTGGTGAGGAGGGAAAAGATTTTGAAGAGAGAGGGAAAGGGGTGTAGGAGGGGAGCGAAAGGGTGGGAGGGGGAGGAAGGGGAAGAGGATGGAGTGGAGGGGTGTAAGGAGATGACGGGGATGGGGTGACGTGGGGAGAGGGAGGACTTGAAGTGGAGAGATGGAGCGAGGTGTAGAAGGGGAGGCCGGGGGAGGGAGAGAGATGATGTGAAGACGAGGGGAGAGAGAGAGAGAAGGATTTGAGTACAAAGGAGTACAAAGGAAAACAAACAGCAACAGACCTTATGGTCCTTTCGAGGTAGAGGGGAAGATGTGTGAGTAGCGGAGGAAATGAGACGAGGCGAAGGAAAAGGAAGGAAGGAAGACGGGAGGGACGGAGAGGGGCATGAGGATGGGACGGTAGGGATATGAGAAGAGGGAAGGGGAGGGACATGAGATAAGGGGAAAGGGAAAGAGACAAGAGGAGGAGAGGGGAGAAGGGGAAGACATAGAAGTGTGAGGGAAATTGGGTATGGGAAGGATTTTGGCACCTTTTTTTAACTTGACTATCAGACAAGCGTAAGTGAAAAGTATTAAAATTGCAAGGAAGTACGTGCAGATTGTTAGACCTGAAATGGAGCAGGGATTCCGGGGACTTGCGTGTTGTGTTGATGATTGTGTGGCCCAGTTCATTATTTCTGTGTACAAAAATATATACGGGCATAGAACAGGTGTTAATGAGCCTCAAGTGCACGTCCAATTGGTGTGAGGTGAGAAGGGGATGTGATGGGATGTGAGATAGTTGATGGATGGGGCCAGGGATGTGGTGACAGGAGGTGTAATAATAACATGAGAAGGCAGAATGAAAAGAGATCTGTCTGGTGCAAGATTTATACTGGTAGGTGGTGGTGGTGGTGGAGGGAGTGGATCATATGTGGGTGGTGGAGGAGGGAGTGGATCCTGTGTGGGTGGTGGCAATGTGGAAGAGTGAAGGAATATGTGGGAAAAAAAAAAAGGGGTATGCGTGGCTGAATAGAAAATGAAGGAGAGATATAATGTTAATGGGGTAGGTTATAATTTTAGGAGTGTGGGGGGAAGAGAGGATTCGGGGCAAATGAGGGAGGGGTATGAAGTGAGGTGAAGGTGGGATGCGTGATATTAGATTATTATTATTATTATTATTATTATTGTTGTTGTTGTTGTTGTTGTTGTTGTTACTGTTATTGTCGTTCTTGTACTCGTCACCACCAGAAGTCTGTCCCAAGATGACTAAAATCGTCTGAAATCGTCTGGCAAGAGTAGTGATAGGTATAACAGACATCACGATAAGAAAAGGGTCAAGAACGCGTGCTTCTGGTCTCTTTCTCCCCAAGGGTCTCCCCCCCCCCCATCCAAAATAAAATCGTCTGTCCGTAGCAAGAGTTAAATATATATGGCTATATTTTTCTGGTTCAGATTATGTGGTGGTAAAAAATTAAGCGTTTGAATCCGAGGACATTCTCTCCTCTCTCTCTCTCTCTCTCTCTCTCTCTCTCTCTCTCTCTCTCTCTCTCTCCCTCAAAGACGATTTTACATAGCTGAGGATAAAGTTTTGGAAAAGAAGGGGTTTAGATATAGCCCTAATTAACCCCTTTACTAAGAAGATGATCTCAGTAAAATCGTCTGGTAACAAGGGAGAATATAATACAAATAACGTCCCCGGCCTGAAGAGGTTAGGTGTGTGTGTGTGTGTGTGTGTGTGTGTGTGTGTGTGTGTGTTGGGGGGTGACTGTTTTGTATATTGGCGATGTCTCCCAAATGTTTGTCTGTGTGTGTTTTCAGGTCACCGGTACGTGGGGTGGGGTCACTCCTAATACCCTGCTGTAAAGTGTGGGGGTCTTGTGACGGAGCGGCCAGGTGAGGAGGTGGGACGGCTGCTGGTGGATGCCTTCTTACCTACTCATCCACTCTCAAGGTAAGGTAAGTTGGCAGGTGTATTATTACCTTCCATGTAGCCAGTAGGTAACTTTTTTCCCATTCATTTCTGTCTGTCATTTCTGTCTCTGTCTGTGCAAGCTCTGACTTTTAAAATCCTTGACCATCTGGGTAATGAGAGGGTAGGCAGAGAACCAGCAGCCAGTAAACCTACATTATAAAGCCATACTACCCCATGTCTCCTGCAAAAGACCTTCGCCAAGTGCTCGCAGCTCATCAGGCAGTTGCAGCTAACTCACCGTGCAACTGAAACCAATCTGACTTTTGTGAGCCACTGACATACGAAGACACGGCGGGACCAGCTTCGCCCCATCAGCCTTTTCTGAGGTTCATTTGCTGCCGAGCCAAATACTGGAACCCGAGACCTAAATGACTGCCCTGGAGACTGATATCACACTTATAGCACTCAAATGGGTCGTAGCTCCTCATTGAGTTACACCAGAATGAGGACGTGGAAGAGCAGAACACACGAACTCCACATTCATACTTACAGTCTGCCCTTGAGATGGTAGCCTACACACCGTGCATGAAGGCCTTCAAGACGACATTTCCAAATACCATCCCTCACCAACTCCTACAGTATGTCTTAAGCAAACATATTTCACCCACACTTCTACGTAAACCATCCTCAAGGTAGTACACATTATACATGAAAACCCATACAGCAGCACTTAGTTTCCATACTTGACACTTTCTTCCATATTATTCATATTAGTCACACATGACACTTGGAGCTCATGGGAGTGGAAAGTAACGTCAGAGAGGTTAGACTCCCATTTTAAACAAGTGTTGGCATACAGTAAATATACGAGAGCTTAGGTATATGCATGGTTATAGGTGTTTTGTTTTCTCCTTCCCTTGAGAATTCATTAGATATATTCCCTTAATCTGTACCCAAAACTTCTTTGCGTAACAGCACATTATTTAATAGCGTACTTACCGAAATAGTACATGAGGCAGTACAGGAATCCCTCCTCCTCTCCCTCGTCGCTCTCCCTCCGCTGCCTGGCGTAGGGTCGGCGGTACCCCCGTCCACTCATCCTTGCTGCTCAGGTGTGTCGCCCTCTCGTCTCTACATGTGGGTGCACCTTCCGCCCGCCACCACCGCCCTGACGCCGCGCCGCCTCCGCACTCCCGGCACCACACCACCATCCACAGTCCTCCACCTGGTCTGTCACTACCGCTTTCAGAGTACCACACCATCCACCGTCCCTAGCTTGTTTGTTGCTACCACACGCGGGTACCACACGACCGTCCACTGTTGCCCGGCTCCACCTTATTGTTGCTACATCACTCGGGGCACCAACCCACCATCCGAAATCCCTCTCCACCTGTCTGTCGCTAAATTCGGGACGCCACACCACCATCCACTGCCCTCCTCCACCATCAACTGTCTCCCTGCACCTGCCTCACCGCACTTCCAACTCCACACCACCATCCACAGTCCCGGGCGTTCAATTGTCTATCACCTCTTGAAGTTTCCACCACACTTGCCTCTCCTTGCATTACACTACCACTGTGCCATGACACTCTGTTACTCTGCGTCGTGTGTGTTTGTGTGTGCTTCTGTACGACTGCACCCTGTTCTCTGTACACTCGTTTTCAGTACACTTGCTTGAAGTACTCCAGCCCTCGTTACACCGGCGTGAACAACAACAACTGGCATGTACACTCATACCTCGCGTGTAGTATTGTTTATATTTGTCCCAACGCACCAGATAGTTATCGTATGTTGCTATCCATTTTGAAGCACTGACACTACACTGTCTGTTACACCGGGCCCAGCCACACCAGGATACGCTATTCCAGGCT
>NC_137053.1:60767779-60795279 GCF_032717465.1 Coenobita brevimanus
TATCCATCCGTGTGTGCCTGTGTCTGTCTGTACGAGTATCTGTCAGTGTATGTGTGTCTGTATCTATGTGTCTGGCTTCTTATCTTCAGCCCATCTAGCACTTTCTGTCTATCCGTCAGGACTCTGCTCTATCTCTACCTGTCTGTCTTCATCTGATCCACGATAAAAATGCAGGAAATATTACCGTATAGGAAATGTGAAGAGGAGTCCAGTAATGTGGAGACGAGAGAGAGAGAGATTTGACGAAGGGAAAGGAATGTTAACAAGGGAAGGTGGAGATAGATAGATGGATAGATACAAGTAGATAGATAAGAGGTAGGGAGAGAGATATGGGTAAAGGTAAAAATAGATTCTCTCTCTCTCTCTCTCTCTCTCTCTCTCTCTCTCTCTCTCTCTCTCTCTCACTCCAGATGAGGGGAACTCTTAATAGCAATGGAGTTGGGGGAAATTGAGGAAGATGGATGAGGGAAGTGAGGGGAAAATGTGGTAATGAGGGAGGTAATGATAATAGGAATGATTGAGCGAAGGAAGGAAGGAATGAAGGGAGGGGGGAAGGAGAGAGGGAGGGAAGGAAAGGAAGGAAGGAAGGGAAGGGAGAGAAAGATAAGACGTTGCGAAGAAAGGGGAGACTGCATAACCTCCTTCAGTTTTTGATGGCTGTATGGTAATGAACGAAATAAATAAATGAAGGAAGAAAGAAAGGAAACAAGAAAGGAAGGAAGGCAGGAAGGAGGGAAAAATTGGACGCTGCAAGGACAAGGTGTGGAGTCAGTGGTGCAATGAATCTAATGTTCGGTGATTGAAATAATAAAGGAAGGAAGGAAGAAAATGAAAAAAAGAAGGAAGGAAAATGAACGAAGGAAGGAAAGAGGAAAAGAAGAAGAAAGGAATGAAGGAAGAAAGAAAAGGAGGAAGAAAACGAACAGAAAGAAAAAAGGAAAGAAGGAAGGGAGGAAGGAAGAAAAGAGTGATTAAAAAAAAAAGCTATGAAGATGAAGGAAAAATTGGACAAAGCAAAATGAAAGGAAATAAAGCAAAAACTAAAAAAAAAAAAAAAATGATAACTTGTAAAAATGTCCAAAAAATAAAAAATATATATAATAGAATAAGCTCAAAGTCTCGTGTATATGTAATAAATTCTTTCGGTTGATGAGGCATGGGTTGGTGTGGATGGGATTGTAGGAATGTGGGTGTCTGTGTATTAGCATCAAAGGCGAAGTTGATAGAGAGAGAGAGAGAGAGAGAGAGGGGTATATGCGTGGTTAGATAGTAAGGTCGATAGATAGATATGCTGATAGGTGCTGAAAGAGGCCAGTGTGTCAATAGATAGCTTGAAAGATTTAAAACACACACACACACACACACACACACACACACACACACACACACACACACACACACACACACGTTAAGACTTGAATGTGACTATTATATTTCGAAATGTGAGGGAGAAGAGGGGATAGGAGAGGAAAGGAGAGAAAAAAGAGAGGAGGAGAGAAGAGAGACAGATGAGAAGATATGAGGAAAAGAAGAGAAGAGAAGGGGCAGAGAAGAAGAGGTGGAGGCGAAGAGAAAGGGAAGAAGAGAGGAGGTGGGGAGGAATAAGGAAGAGAGAAGTAAGAGGAAAGAGAAGGGGAAGAGGAGTGGAGAGAGAAGAGCAAGGAGAGGAGAAGAGAGAGAAGTGGAAAAATGATGAGAGTGGAGAGTGAGAGGAGAGGTTTAAGAGGCAAGGAAGATAAAAGAAGAGGAGAAGAGAAGAGGAGAGGAGTACAACAGAGAGCAAATAAAGAGGAACATATGGGTACTACGGAGGTCCTTTATTACGGGGTAGGATATAACTGTGATATCTATTCTATGAGACCAAGATAAGGGTAGTAAAGCAAGAGGACGCCCCCACGCCCACATATACGCCCAAGTACACCCCCCCCACCCATAACCTCCTTTATTAGAGCTGGGAGGAGCGCCCCCACCCACCCATGCATCAGAAAGTAAAGCGAGGAGACTCACCCACCCACCCAGTAAAGCAAAATTCTCCCACATAGTAAAGCAAGAAGGATATTATTAAAGATGTCGGCGTAGGTACAGGGTTAATGAACGTGGAAGGCTGGAGGAATATTGCTTATGTATTTTCTGTTGTAAATATCATCATCATCATCATCATAATCACCACCACCACCACCACCATCATCATCATCATCATCATCATCATCATCATCATCATCATCACCACCACCACCACCATCACCATCACCATCACCATCACCACCACCACCATCATCATCATCATCATCATCACCATCACCACCTTTTTTTTTTTCCCCACATAATATTGAGGTAAGACAACGCATATATAAAATGAAAAATAAAAACTTGGACTCAGAAAACAAGTAAAATATTAGGGTTCTCAGTTTCGTGGCTATTATTCCCTGCATTGTCTGAAAGTAGTGAGTCTATTGTTGTCCTTGGCCTCTCTTTGTTTCTCGTGTAAATATAAATCCTTTTGGTTTGAGGGAGGGGGGAGGTGATAGAAGAGGGAGCGGAGAGGAGGAGGAGAGGGTGGAGAGAGAGGAGAGGAGGAGTAGGAGGAAAGAAAATGGGGGGAGAGAAGGATGAAGCGAGAGGAGAGGAGAAGAGGAGTTTGAGAGAGAGGGAGAGAGGAGAAGGAAGGGGACAAGAAAGGGAGCATAAAAAAGATGAAAAGAGGGAGGAGAAAGGGAGAGAGAGATGGCGTGGTGGAGAATAAGTAACTTGCTTTTTATCGAGGACATAAAGTTTAGCCTCTTGGGCCAAGGGGAGGGGGGAAGGGCTGGAAGATGAGGGGGTGGGGGAGGGGGAGAGGAGGAGGAGGGAGGGGAGAGTAGAGGATGGGAGTGGAGAGGAAAGGAGGGAGGGAGCAGCGTTTGGGGTCACGGATAGAGCCGAGCCTAAATATAGAAGCCTGGATCTTAAAAATAGAGCGCTTGATCTTTAATATGAACCCGTGGTATATATATATATATATATATATATATATATATATATATATATATATATATATATATATATAATATATATATATATATATGCAGTAAATATGTAATAAATGGGGTTGCTAAGTATGCCTTGTGGGCGCGATATCTCCCGAACCTCCTGACGGATTTCGATCAAATTTTTGTCATTAATACAGTGTGAAGGGACGATGAAATGACTAGGTCAGCAAGATCATGGGGTTTGTATGGCGAGTCCGTGTGCAAGGCTTGGCGGAGGCATACCGAGGGAGGCTTGGCGTCCACAGCTCGGGGCTCGAGTTCTTGGCGTTTCATTAGGATCTGGCGCTGTACAAAATCCAAGCCTTTTTTTTTTTTTAAATAGATTTACGCCGTGTCCCCCATTTTCGATATAAGCTAAGGCGTTGCCCCTGGACAGGAGACGTAGGTATGGAGCGTGTAGCACGTACTGACCGGATGCCCTTCCTGATGTCAACAATGACCCTTGGGTGGGCTTGAATCTCCGACCCTTCGGTCAGGGAGCGCTGTAACCCACTGAGCCACGGCTGCTGGAGGGACTGATAAGCCTTCATGTTAATAATTTCATACAGTGTACTGTACATCAGACTCTGATCTCTCTCTCTCTCTCTCTCTCACACACACACACACACACACACACACACACACACACACACACACACACACACACACACACACACACACACACACACACACGGGTCAGTTTGTGTGTTCAGTCCACTCGTAAATCTATGTATGGTATTGGTAGGGGGAAAAGTTGGCTCAGAAATGCGAAAGAAAAATAATGGACGTTGAGCACAATGGAAAGAGGAAGAAGTGGGGAGTAAACAGAGAAATGGGGGGTTGGGGAGGGGAGGGGAGGAGAGGGGAGTGTAAGGAAGGAGAGGGAAGAAGAGGGGAGTGTAGGGAAGGACTGGGGATGGAAGGGAAGGAAGGAAAAGGAAAGAAGGAAGGTGGAGGTGGAATGGAAAGGAAAGAAGGGAAGGAAGGGAGGAGAGGGGAGTGTAAGGAAGGAGAGGGAAGAAGAGGGGAGTGTAGGGAAGGACTGGGGATGGAAGGGAAGGAAAGAAAAGGGAAGAAGGAAGGAAGGTGGAGGTGGAATGGAAAGGAAAGAAGGGAAGGAAGGGAGGAAAGGAAAGGAAAGGGGAGGGGAAGAGAAGGGAAGGGAGGAGAAGGTAGAGAAAGGATGTGTGAATAAGGAGAGAGACAGGAATTGGAGGAATGGATAGTTTTGAGAGAGAGAGAGAGTAAGCAAGAGAAACAGTCCACCCACTCTCCCCAAGCATCGTTTACTCCGCTATTTATTTTCAGGCACCCGCATTTACCGGCACTTAGGATAAATAATAACGAATAATTACAGTAGCCTGGAGGCGCAATAACGGTGGCCCAATTATCGACGCCATATTTATTTGTTAATGAAGGTAATTGGGAGGGAAGGCCATTTTAAGCTTTCATTATTATTAACTTTTTTCTTTTTACCTTTTATGCTTTTTTTTTACATATTTTTTTTTACATTTTTATGTTCTTTTTATTTTATTTTTTATTTACCTTTTTTTTTACCTGTTATTCTCCTTAATTAGATATAAAATTGCCGTCACACCATCTTCAATATCCTGTAGCAAGATTTTAATGCTGGGATATTGTGCTAGTCACGAAGAAGTGCATTGGGGAGCCGTAGTATCGTCTCAGCCACGGGAAATGATCTGGGAAGAGCACGAGATTTCCGCCAAGTTAAAGTGAACGAAGTGTAGATTTTAAAGCGAATTGGAATAAAAATGCAAGAGTTATTCCAAGCATTAGGGGGTTGGTGGTAAAGGGTTAATACTCTGGCTCCTGTGACTCCCTCTGCTGAATAAAATCGTCTGGCGTTAGGTGGAGTATAGCAGAATTATACGTACATACATACATACATATATAGTTACATACATTCATACATACGTACATACATACATACATACTATATACATACGCACATACAGTATATACATACATACATACATACATACATTCATGCTTATATACTCATTGGTACGTACATACATATACAGATAGTCACACAGATAGATAGATGGATAGATAGATGAATGGATGGATGGATAGATAGATAGATGGATGGATAGGTAGATAGATAGATAGCCAGACAGTCAGCCCCCTTGTTACTCGTAATGAAACTGGGCTGCTGTCAGGTGAAAATAATGAGTATAATTAGAGACAAACAGACATACAGACACGTTTAGCGGAGATAGATAGACAGATAGACAGACATGCAGAAATAGACAAATAGATAGACAGACCCATAATAGATAAATGGACAAGGCACATTCACACTGATACTTACGAGGAGCGAAATCTGAACCCTAAAAGTGTTTCCAGATAGATAGACAGATAGATAGATAGGTTAGCAGATCTAGACAGAGAGAGAGAGAGAGGAATGCAAGTAGGAAGGCGAATAGGGAGGGAAGGAAGGAGAGAGGTATGCAGGTAATTGAAGCGATAGATACATAAAAATGCATAATAGATAGATGGCCAGAGAGAGAGAGAAAAAAAAAAGTTAGACAGGAAGGCAAATGGGGAGGGAAGGAGGGAGAGAGGTGTGCAGGTAATTGACGCGATAGATACATAGAAATAGGTAAGAGATAGATGGCCACCCTACCACCAACCCTAATGAGCGAAACCCAGTATGGCCAATATGAAAACAATTCGTGCGTCCCCCAATAGAGAGAACAGTTTTTACGGTCGTCAGCTGGCCACCGAATTGATTGGCAGATTAATTTCCTCATTTCTGATTGGTACAGGCGTGGGAGGGGAGGTGGGGAGAGGGAGAGGGAGGAGAGAGGTAGGGAGAGGGAGTGGGAAGGGAGGGAGGAGAGAGGTGGGGAGAAAGTGGGGGAAGGAGCTTGAGGAGGTTGGAGACTGGGTGTAAAGGGTGAGAGGAGTGAGGAGAATGGGGGAGGGGAAAGGTGGGGGAGGATGTGAGGGATGAGTGGTTGGGGGAGGGGATGAGAGTGTGAAGTGTGTGAGAAGGTAGGGAGAGGGTGTGAGAGGGGTGGGGGATGAAAAATGGGGGAGGGGGAGGGGAGAGGGTGTGTGGGTTGGAGAATGGGGGATGATGAGGAAGGAGTGGGGAGAGGGGAGGATTAAGGAGAGGAGGGAGGTAAAAGAGGGGAGAAGGGGGGTTAAGGTGAGGGAAAGGGAAAGTGATGGGGATAGGAGAAGAGGGAAGGGGGTAGAAATAATGGGAAGCAGTGGGTAGAGGTGAGAGAGAGAGAGAGAGATTGGCTGTGATAGGCTATCTCTTGAGTTAGGATGAAGACCTCTCTCTCTCTCTCTCTCTCTCTCTCAAGAAGACACGTTAAACCTAATTGGGAGAGAGGGGAGCATGAAACAATTTTATCTGTTATTATTATTATTATTATTATTGTTATTATTATTATTATTATTATTATTATTATTATTATTATTTACAGTATCGTCTTTGTTACCCCCACCTCCCTCCCCCACACACACTCAGACGGATACATGTTATCCTTCATTACACACACACACACACACACACACACACACACACACACACACACACACACACACACACACACACACACACACACATGTAAACCTAGAGCCACACACACAGACAGAACGAGCCCTTGTCTAAACAACGTCTCTCCTGTGGGGTCCGGAATTTATGGAGTAGCTAGAACACACACACACACACACACAAACACACACACACACACACACACACACACACACACACACACACACACACACACACACACACACACACACACACACACACACACACACACAATTCCGGACACCTGCCTCATATGACACAGTAAATATTTCCCACCGTACCTTAGGGCGAGAAACACACTAAGTTTTAAAGACATTTTTATATATAGTTTTATTTTTTTTAATTTTTCATTTTATCATGTCCATTTTTGGTTTAGATTTTTTTTTTTTTATTTCCATTTTCTGTTTGTTTTTTTATAGTATTTCCTGTGTCGGTTTCTTTATCCTTGCCTCTTGTTTTGCTCTCTCTCTCTCTCTCTCTCTCTCTCTCTCTCTCTCTCTCTCTCTCTCTCTCTCTCTCTCTCTCTCTCTCTCTCTCTCTCTCTCTCTCTCTCTCATTCTGTCCTATCATGCTTTCTTTTCTCTTTTTCTTCCCATCCTTCTCCCTCATTCTCCTTCCTTTCTCCCCTCTCCCTCAAAATGTCAGACGGGGAGAGGACAGATATAGACCTTGCGAGAGAGAGAGAGAGAGAGAGAGAGAGTAGGAGTCATCGATGGTCGGTTCGGGTACGGTGCATGTTTTCTGTCAGCCGTAGAGGTCTGGGTTCGATCCTGGCTTCGGCGGGCATTTAAGAGGGTAAACTTTTGTACTTTCGTCCCCACATGTTCGTACCCCGTCCAGGTGTCCTTCGATGGGGTATACAGACGCCCTGGCACAAACATTACCGGTGTGTGTGTGTGTGTGTGTGTGTGTGTGTGTGTGTGTGTGTGTGTGTGTGTGTGTGTGTGTGTGTGTGTGTGTGTGTGTGTGTGTGTGTACCTCCATCTGGTTTTTAGCTTTCATTCTGTTTGGTTTCAATCTCATGTCTTGCTTTTTCTTCCGCCGTTTCTCTGATGCCTGATTTACCTGCGGTCTTCCTTGTTCTCTTCCGGTGGTGAGGTGCGGTGTGTGTAATTAGTAAACAAATGAAAAAAAAAATTATTACTGTTTCGTGTACTTCTCACCAAAAACTTTATTCCCTCGTCAGTATATTGTTGTCTTTAATATTTCATTCTTTCCACCACAAGCAGGATTGATATGTGTGGTTTATTTGAGGTGAGACAGAGTGAGGTGTATGGTGCAGTCAGGTGTGAGGTGTATTGAAGTGAGGAGGAGTGAGGTGTGAGGTGGAGTGAAGTGAGGTGGAGGGATGTGAGACAGTGAGGTGTGAATATGTGAGATGTGAGAGTGTAGTGAGGCAGAGGGAGGTGTAGTGAGGCAGAGGGATGTGTAATGAGGCAGAGGGAGGAGTAGTATGACAGTGAGGTGAGATATTGTGAGGTGTGAGGGGGTGTAGTGAGACAGAGGTGTAGTGTGACAGTGAGGTGAGGTATTTTGAGGCAGAGGGAGGTGTAATGAGGCAGAGGGAGGTTTAGTGAGGCAGAGGGATGTGTAGTGAGGCAGAGGGAGGTGTAGTGAGGCAGAGGGAGGTGCAGTGTAACAATGAGGTGAGATGTGAGGGGGTGTAGTGAGGTGTGAGGTGGTAATAGTGACTAGCCAGGTGCGACCTAAGGACAAACGGCCCACAAACACAGGGATATAACGATGAAGGCCTGACAGGTTGTGGTGATCGAGTGTGTGGGTGTGTGTGTGTGTGTAGTGATGGAGGGTGTGGGTGGTGTGTGTGTGTGTGTGTGTGTGTAGTGATGGAGGGTGTGGGTGGTGTGTGGGTAGTGATGGAGAGTGTGTGGTGTAAGGAGAGAGAGAGAGAGAGAGAGAGAGAGAGTCTGCACAAGAATTTCCCTGGCAAAAGTTGAACAATAGAGGCAAAATAAAAATTCTTTCAACTTACCTCGACACACTGCGTTGAAAATACTGGAGGTCATAGGCAGAGGGAAATGCAGATTGAGACAGACAGTTCCAGAGTTGATTGAGTGTATTGGAGGATGACGGCAGAGTGAGTGAATTGGATTGGGCGTATGGGGAGTGGGGTGTATGGAGTGGGTGTATGGGGAGTGGGGGAGTGGGGTGTATGGAGTGGGTGAGAGATGGGTGGGTGGGGAGGTATGAGGGATGGATGAGTGAATTAGAGTGAGTGTATGGGAGGTGGTGAGGGATGAATGAAGGCTGTAGGAGTGAGTGAGGGAATGGTAGGAAGTTGGTGGGTGAGTAAAAGAGTGAGTGTATGGTGGGGGGAAAAGAGTGAGTGAATGGTGAGGGAAAAGGGATTGGTGGGTGAATGAGAGACTGGATGTATGGTGAGGGATGGGTGATGAATGGTGAAGAATGGGACTTGGATGGCGTGTGATGGATGGGGTAAGGGTGTGTGGGATGGAGGTGGGTTATGGATGACTCAGGATGCCAAAATTTGTAACCTATAGCTGGGAGGAGGAGGAGGAGGGGCAGTGGCAGGAAAAGAGGGGGAGAAGTAGGGAATGAGGAGGAAGAAGAGGAGGAGGAGGAGTGGGCGAATAAAGACGAAGGGGAAGTGGAAGAAGAGGAGGGGGGCGAATAAACACGAAGGGGAGGAGGAAGAAAGGGAGGAGGAGGAGGAGGAGGGGGCAGATAAAGACGAAGAGGAGGAGGAAGAGGAGGTAGGGAGAGATAAAGATGAAGGGGAGGAGAGGAGAAGGTACAGGAGAGGAGAAAAAGGGGAAGAGTAAGAGCAGTAGGTGGAAGAGGCGGAGCAGGAATTAGATGAAGAGCGGGATCAGTAGGAAGAGGAAGTGATGGAAGAAGAGAAGGAAGATTAATAGGAAGAGGGAAGGAAGAAGCAGAAGGAGGGGGAAGGAGAGGGAGAAGAAAAGGAAAGAGTTAGGGCAGGGAGAAGTATTTATCTGAACCTCTTGTCAATTTCATCTCACTTACCCTTTGCTCTGTTGATAATAAAGGCGGATTTTTACCCCATTATCTTGCCCTGCCTGCCAGACATCACTCACTCCTTTATCTTGGGAGGATTTATGGGGGGATTTTGGTTTAGCATTATCTTTTATCAGTGTTATCTCTTTCATTCACACCCCTTGTCTTTTGGAGTAAGGATGTATTTGTGTTATCACTGTTATCTTTTCCTCAGTCGCCCCTTTGTGTGGTGGAAGTAAGGGTGATTTTATATTAATAGATTTCTCTCTCTCTCTCTCTCTCTCTCTCTCTCTCTCTCTTTCTCTCTCTCTCTCATTTACCTGCCCTCCTCCATTGTCTTTTTCTTTCCCATTTTCTTCCTGATTTTCCACTTCATTAATATTCTTCTCTATTCCTTCATCTCTGCCCTTCTCCTTCATCGAGAGAGAGAGAGAGAGAGAGAGAGAGAGAGAGAGAGCACCTCCAAGGCTAAGAAAACATGTAAACGACTTCAGTAGTGGGGACGGGGAGGAGGGGGATTAGAAGGAAGAATGAGGGGGAGAGGACTGGAAGGGGAGGGAGAGAGAGAAAGAATGTGAAGGAGAGGGTAGGGGGAGGGGAGAGGAGGGTAGGGGGGGAGCAGGGAGAGAAGGGGAGGAAAGTGGAAGATAAGGTAGGGGAGGAGAAGGGTTGGGGGATTGAAGGGGGAGAGAGTGGTAGAGGAAGGGAGGGGAGGGGAGGAGACGGAGGGATGAATGGAGAGTGAGGAAAAAGGGTGAAGGGATGGGGAAGGGTGTGGGGAAGAAATGAGGGGAAAATGCAGTGGAAAGAGAGAGAGATGATAAAAGAAGGGAAGGGAGGGAAAGGAAGTAAGTGAGATGAAGGGGAGGAGAGGGGAAGGGGATTGGAGGAAAGAGGTGTGGGGAGGGAAGATTTAAGGGGAGGCAAGTGTTGGTGAAAGTAAGAGGAGATGAAGTTAAGAGAAGGAGCGACAGGAGGAAGAAAAGAATGAAGAGGAGAGGAAAGGGAAAAAGGGGGGACCCAATACCTTCTTCCCTCCTCTCCAGGTAAGTAGGAAGAGAGAAAATTTGGCCAAGAAGGTAGAGTGAGAAGCGAAATAAATACATAAATAAGAGATACAGTATTATGTAGGTTGCTTGATGTTGATAATAGGGTTAGAGGTTTTATATATATATTGTTTTCATTGATTGTATATTGTCTCATACTAGTGGTTTGTGTTTGGCATTCTTTTAGTGTGTGTAGAGAAGAAATTATAACCCAAGAACATAATCCTTCCTCCCTCCCTCTCTCTCTCTCTCTCCCCACCCCCTCCCTTCCTTTCACCTCCTCGCCCTCTCTCCCTCCCTCCCAGCTTGGCTCTTGTCTATCCACATACCCTCTCTTTCTCCCTCTCCACATTATGTTCCTCTCCTCCCTCTCCGCCCTTCCTCTTTCCACCTTTTCTCTCATTCTCCCTTCCTCCCTCCCCCTTCTCTCTCCCCCACCTCCCTCCCTCCACCTTCTCTCTCCCCCACCTTCCTCCCTCTACATTATCTATCCCCCTTCCTCCCCATCCCCTTCACAGCCTCTGTCCCGTCAAGCTCCCCGGGTCACTATTTACATAATGTGACTTACGAGACAACCCCCACCCCCTCTCCCCTCCCCTCACCTCTTCTCTCTCCCCTCACCTCTTCTCTCTCCCCACCCCTCGCCTCCTTCTCTCCTCTCCCCACCCTCTTCTCACCCCTTTCCTCCCGTCACTTCTCCTCTCCCCGCCCCTCCCCTCCTCCCTAACATTTCCATCCTCCCAAACGACTGGCTCACCTCCATCCTACCTTCTTCTCCTCTCTTCATTTCCTCTCCTCTGTTCTCTTCTTTCCTCTCCCATCCCCTCCTTTCCTCCAGTCTCCTCTCCTCATCTCTCCTACTTTACTTTTTTCCTCCTCTCCTCTCCCCCTCCCCCTCCCCTCCCCTCCCCTCCCCTCCCCTCCCCTCCCCTCCCCTCCCCTCCCCTCCCTGGTCATTTTACTCTCGTTTCGTTTTCCTCCCCCTCACCGTTCCTCTATGTTTCCCTTTTCTCCCCTCACCCATTCTCTCTCTCTCTCTCTCTCTCTCTCTTTTTCCTTCCTGTGTGTGTGTGTGTGTGTGTGTGTGTGTGTGTGTGTGTCCAAAACGCACATGGAAGGAGGCTGACGCACAGAATAGGGGCAGAGATGTCGAATAAATATCAAAGAAACTTACATAACAAAGAAGGGCAGGCATTAGAGAGAGAGAAAGAGGGAGAGAGAGAGAGGGAGAAAGAGAGAGGGGGGGGGGAATTGGAAAGGAGCAATTTTAATTCTAATAATATCACACATTATCTCTTAACAAGTCTGAGTAATATCTGAATTATATTGTTGAAGTATGATAATGATGGTGATGATTATGATGATGATGATGGTGATGATAATGATGGAGGTGGTGGTGGTTGTTGTGTTTGTTATGATGATGATGATGATGATAATAAAATATAGATACGAAGGTCATGATTAATTATTTATCTTTTAATTCCAGGTGATTTCTCTCATTCATACCTGGATTACCTTTACCGGGATCACTTTTAAGAGATTATACTTAACACAGCATGTGATATAATTTCCCTTATCTCAGCAATATTATCCAATGCCAGAATGATTAAGATAACGTAGGGGTTGATTATAGTCGCCTTTAATATTCACTCTTCGCACCTTTACCTGTTACCTGTTAAATACGATGAGGTTTTTCTTCAGTATTCGTTCTTGCCATCCCCAGACGATTTTATTCAGCTAAGGAGAGGCTGTTCGCTGGAGGGGTTAGATATGGCCTTCACTAACAACTTTCCCATGAGAGGTATTTCCAAAGTTTAAAAAAAATCTCAGGTGTAGCAATAATAACATATGTACTAATTAGGGTGTGGTGGGTTGGGAGGCCATCTTGCTTTGCTGTCGTTATCTTCATCTCACAGAATAAGATATCATAGTCTCTCTCTCTCTCTCTCTCTCTCTCTCTCTCTCTCTCTCTCTCTCTCTCTCTCCGTGTGTGTATGTGTGTGTGTGTGTGTGTGTGTGTTTACATTTCATTCGTATCATAATTGATATAAATGTAAGAAGAGATGCATATGGTAGTAATGATAAGAGGACATGTGCGGATAAGATATGAGAGAGAGAGAGAAGGGAGACGTTTTAGTAAGAGTCAGCACGAACACTACCCCCTCAGTTTCTCTTCTCCCCCTCCCTCCCCGATCTCTCAGCTCATTACTTCTCCCTCTTCTCTCCCTCTCCCTAACCTTCTACTCCCTCCCTCCACACCCAGCCCGTCCATACCCCTCTCCCCTCCCCTCCCCTCCCCCCACCTTCTCTCCCCTCCAGTGCAAACCATTTCCCCTCTGTTTCACCCCTGACCCCTCCCCTTCTCTCCCCTCCCTGCCCATTTCTCCTTTCTTTGCTTCTCCCCTCTCCTCGCCGTCCCTCATCTCCCCTCTCCCACCTTCTTCCCTCACCCTAATGACTCATACATCCTCCCCTCACCCTCTGACCTCTCCTTCCCTTTCTCTCATTTTCTCTTCCCCTCTCCTCCCCTCCTCTATCCCTTTCTCTCATTTTCTCTCCCCTTCTCCTTCCCTTTCCCTTCCCCTCCCCTCTCCCCTCACGTTGTCGTCCCCTCGCCTTCTGACCTCCCTTGACCTCTGACCTTTCCTCGCCCCTTCACTTTGACTCATAACCTTTGACCTTGCTTCAACTTTGACCCCTCCCAAACCATCAGAGGGATTTATAGCTCAGTCCAATTTACCATAACCGTTCCCAGTTTAATCCAGTCTAATCTAAGCACGTCTAACTTCACCTGACCTTACCTGACCTAGCTTTACCTGGTGGAATTGTTGATTGGGATGGACAGGTGTTTCTAGCACCCGTCCATGCATAGGGCAGCACAAACTCGAGCCCCGTCAATAAGGATTTTAACAGACAGGTGTGGAAATGGACTCTAATTTGATAAACCACCTGTCTTTCTGTGTCTTCTCCTCCTCCTCCTGCGCCTTTCCTTTGTACGGTCAGGTAAACGAGTGTCTTCCCTAGTTCGTCCGAAAGAAATTTACAAAAGGCGAAGTACAGTGAAAACACTATTCTCTCTTAGCATGTGTTTCAGTTCGTACGATTTTTCCCCTATGTATTCGTCAGACTTTGGGATTACACACTCTCTCTCTCTCTCTCTCTCTCTCTCTGCCTGATAGATAGCGACCCCCGCTCCTGTTACTGCTTTATTTCACTGTGTAATGGTTAGTAGGTAAAATAAACAGTACATACTTCTTCCTTTATTGGAGAGAAACTTTAATGCTCTCCCTGATAAATGGTAAATATACGTTTTTTTCGTTGGAACTTTATTAAGACCTGACCTGACCTAACCTAACCTGGCCTGACCTGACCTGACCTAGCCCGACCTGACCTGACCTGACATCCTAACCTGACCTGACAACCTAACCTGACCTAACCCAACCTGACCTGACATCGCTTATTACAAGTCCTCCCTGCTTAACCCTCTTAGTCATACCCAACCTAATATGACCTTCTCAGTGTGACCCAGCCTGACCTGCCGTGACCTCTGGCTGACCTCTTTCCCCCTCCCCCCACCTGGCCCTGCGACTCTTACCGACCCATAACCTGCCTAACAAACGGTGCCGCAGGATTTACGGCCCCCCTCTGACGCGTCATCGCATTTCATCTCCCACATTTTATACTTTTATCATTTTTTAAACTATTATACGAAAAGTGAATAAAAGAAAAACAGCGCCGTCTCTTTGTTCCTTAATCCTTTTCCTTTTCTTGATAATTTTCTTAATGTGGATCTTTTTCTTGGTCATTTTTTTTTAATTTTTGATCTTTTTCGTGGTAATTTTCTTGGTGTTGGTCTCTTTCTTGGTAATTTTCTTGATCGTTTTCTTGATAATTTTCTTACTATTGATCTTTTTCTTAGTAATTGTTTTAAATTTGATCTTTTTCTTGGCAATTTTCTTTATTCTTTTCCTGGTAATTTTCTTAATGTGGATCTTTTTCTTGGTAATTTTCTTGGTATTTTCCTTGATAATTTTCTTGATGTTGGTCTTATTCTTGGTCATTTTTCTTGGCTGCATAATATTGTCTTGAGTCAGAAAGGAAAATATTAAGAGGAAAACACCGGTGATGGAGGAAGGAAGAGGACATTCATATCCAATTTCCCCCATAAGCAATACAAAGGAAGGCAAATGGAGCTTTTCTTTTGATCTTTAACGCCTTTTCTGTAGTGGTTTAGTTAAGGTTTTCGGTGAGTCTTAGGTTTGAGGTACGCGTGAGTCTCCTTGGTTACTAATCAAAGCGAACTCTAGTCTGACTACGCTTGAAATGAAACGGGGTGAGGAGGCATCGTTTATAGTTACTTTTGGTGTGTGTGTGTGTGTGTGTGTGTGTGTGTGTGTGTGTGTGTGTGTGTGTGTGTGTGTGTTTATTCATCATTGCGTCACGTTCTTTGAAATTCTCTCTCTCTCTCTCTCTCACACACACACACACACACACACACACACACACACACACACACACACACGTTCCCTTTAACCCCTTCCGTCCCATCTTCACACAACCCCCACCCCCCAAAAAAAACTAAAAAAAAAAAAAAAATCTCCCTTTTGTTTTTCGTCCTGCATATTTGGGTTAATTTCCGAGGCAGCCACATATATCGGGAAGAATCTTTACCAGCGGGACTAATCCGGTAAACACGAAGGGGGGAGGGGGAAGGAGGGGAGGGGAAAGTGGAGGAAGGGAAGGAAGGAGTGAGAAGGGGTAAGAGTTGGGAGCGTGTGGGGGAAGGAGGAAAGAGGTAGGAAGATGTTGGGGGAAGGGAAAGGGTGAGGGGAAAGAGGAGGAAGGGAGGGGGGAGAAGGGGAATGGGGTAGGAGGAGGATAGGGGAGGGGGGAGGAGACGGGGACGGTGGGAAAAGGGGGTAGGGGAGGGGGAAGGAGCGGGGGGAAAAGTGGGTAGGGGGGCTGTGTGTATCTTAGGGGTAATCAATGTTGGAACTCACTTAAGCAACTTATAAGAATTTTCCTTGTAAGAAAATGCGTCACTGAAACAAGGAGTTAAGATGTGTGTGTGTGTGTGTGTGTGTGTGTGTGTGTGTGTGTGTGTGTGTGTGTGTGTGTGTGTGTGTGTGTGTTTCAGGAATGGACGAGGTTTGGGGAGAGTCTGCATTTATTTATTTATTTATATTTTATTTATTTATTTATTTATTGCCTTGTAGAAATTTACCTTTGTTTTGACCTGGCATTGATCGTGTGTTTGTTTAGCTGCTTATTTGGAGAGAGAGAGAGAGAGAGACACACACACACAGACAGACAGACATAGAAACTGTGTGTGTGTGTGTGTGTGTGTGTGTGTGTGTGTGTGTCATTTAAACAGAGAGAGTGAGTGTTTGTATGTGTGTGTAGTGTTTATGTAAGTATGTATCACCAATTCAGAAATATGAGTGTTCAGTGTACATATAAGTTTAGTATATATGTGTTTGGTGTAAATATGTGTTTATTTGTTTACATTTGAGTGTGACCCCAGGTAAACAAAGAGCCAGGGGTCACACACACAGATTCCATGTTTCACCGCCTTGTGTCATGTTTTATCGTCCATGCCCGAGATAGGAAAGCTCATTATCCTCATTCGTCTCCGCGCCGGAAGTCATTAACCTTCTGCATCCGGCCACCTGTCTTACTGTTTCGTTCATGCAGTGTTCAGACGATTTTGTTCATCTAAGGAGACTGAACTGGAGGGGTTTTATAAGCATGGAGAAACCTCTTCCTTACGAGAGTCCTTTACTAAGCTCAATAAAAATCGTCAGGTAATAACAAAGATAAAGTGAAAGAATGAGTCACCTGCAGGCAAGGGTTAAGGCAGTATTCTCGTGAGCCGTGATAGAGACGAATTAAATTTTCTTATTATATACCTTTTTTATGTATATTTTTCAGACACGTAATCCGGAATTTGATTTGTATATATATTTGTCAGGCTTTCCCTCTGTTTGCGACCTTTAGTCTTTTAATTATTGTCTCTGGACACGGTTCGTTCCGTAGTTATATAGATTTCTGAGGTTAATTTGGGAAAAGGGTAAGAAAATATGATGATGATGATGATAGTAATAACAATAGTAGTAGCAGCAGTAGTAGTAAAAATTTAATAATAATAATAATAATAATAATAGCCTCATACCCATCCATCAGAATAAGTGTTAGATCTACATGATAAACTAAACGATACATACTTACCTCGCAAAATACGTGTCCCTTGGGCGTCATATTATTCAGGTATGTAGCTCTCAAACATACCTCTCATTTGCTATTAAGAAGACACTCTCATAAAAAAACTCTTAATTGATCTGGAGTCAAAGAGAAAGAGTCAAGGGAGAGTCATGGAGTCAAGGGAGAGTCATAAGAAGTAAGATTAATATATAACCATTTGGAAATATTTTATCCCCTGGTCTTCGTTAAAATTGGGAAGTCAGGTGTGATTTATTGATGATGAATTAAATCGCTCAGGAAATGTTTTGATACTGTCAGTCTTCATTACAACTGCAGCTCCTCATCACCACCTTGCTCTCAACACTAAGAAAACGAGGCTGTCTGATCTTCTCCATGACTCCTGGTCGAGAGAGAGAGAGAGAGAGAATTTACAGTGCCGTCTAAAGTTTGGGTAAAGTTTGTGTAGAGCGGCAGTACCTCAGCCAGGGACAATACACTTAATAAATTTCTATATACAAAAACTTTTTAATTTCACGGGCGCGAGTTAGGGGCAATTACGGGCGAGACGGAGGGCGTGGCGGCCTGCGTTAGTATTTATGGGCGGGATTTATGCATGGGCGGAGGCAGGAGTGGGCGTGGATGTGGGTGTGTTCGGGGACTTGGGGTTGGGTGTGTATGAGGGTGGGTGTAGTGTGGACGTGGATGTGGACGTATATGATGATGTGGGTGTGGGAGGGATTTAGACATGGATGTGGGTGTGGGCGTGGGCGTGGGCGTGCTCGGGGAGATTAATGTCTCTATTACATGGGGTGCATGTGTCAGGTGCCGTATATTTTCTTGGAAGACGCAGGTACACTAAAGCATCTTGATCTTTTATTTTTATTACTGTTGTTGCTGTTTTAAGAAAGCTTTGAAGTAATCCTTTACTGTCTTCAGACCATTAATCCTACATTAATATTTCACAGGGTATACTCGTACTTTCATGTCCTCTCCTCCCCCCTCACCTCATTTCCAGGTCATCACACTCATTTCTCTGTCTCCCTACGCTCATTTCTTTACCCCCACTAACACGTTCCATCATGGAGTTCAGTTTTATATAAACCTTCTCTCAAACCACAATTCGTACAACACTCATTTTCCTGGATTCATTTTTCTACCCCATCCACACCTCCCACCGCATTACCAGCCCATCCCGCCCACTCCATTGCCATCCACATACTTCTCTTGACTCCTTAGCTTATTAGTGCTGCCTCCAGACGATTTTATTCAGCTTCCGAATGACCTGTTGTATTGAAGGGGCTGAGGAACGCATCCAACCCCCTCATTTCGAAAAATACCCCCCAGAACTGCAAAAAAAATCGTCCGTAGGTAGCAAGACTGAAGTAATTACTGTACGTGACCGCTGATAAGGACGCCTTCACGTGATGGCACCGATATAGCCAGGCGGAGTCACTGGCCGGTTATACACGCGTCCCTCAGCTCCATATCCCCCGAAAGGAAGGTGGTGGATTTGAAGAGGGCATCTTAAGTCTGCAGTCCACTGGGTTCACGTTTCACAGAAGAACAGGGGAAGTGGAAAATTCAGCACTCTTCTCTCCGCACACTTCTTTACCTGCCCATGCAAAAATAAACGATCGAAACGAGGAGGATTTCACGTAAATTAATGAGTTTAGCCCCAGACGACCTGTAATGGCTTGGGAATGTTGCAAGCAGTAGTGGAAATAGCCTCATAAGGAATAACTAGAATAACCGTAAGCGATTAAAAAGTAAATAGGAAGATAATTTTAATCTTAACAGCAACAATATTACAAACTGGGAGAATATTACACGAGAATATTACAGGCTAGAAGAATATTACAAGAGGATATTTTAAGCTGGGAGAATATCGACAACAACACTATCACGAATATTGAGGAAATACTGACGATATTAGCAACGAGCGAAAACTAACGAGACAGTATTAAAAAGTAAATGGGACACGAAAATTTTCTGGGCAAAAATTCAGTTCACATTTGCATACTTAACCTTGCAATTAATTTTATATATATACAAAAAAAAATGTATATATTGGAATAGAATATGTATTAATAGGTGCTTAGGTATTGTGTATAGTGAGTAATATTTCTCTCTCTCTCTCTCTCTCTCTCTCTCTCAGGGGTCATTAAAGAAGATGATCATTAAGAGTTTGGGCCCTAAGAGGGGATGTTTTCTGCGACTTTCATATTATTATTATTATTATTATTGTTGCTGGTGCTGTTATTTTCATGTAATCATTATCATTTTTACCTCGTTGTTTTTTGACACATACTCACAGACTCTAAAAATCATTGAAATCTTATCTTTTTTTTTTTTTTTCTTTAATTGTTTTTTTTCATGGTCTTCAATTATCGTCCCTTTGCGGCTTTTTTCACATCGGCCCTTGGCAGAAAAAGACAATGCGGTGGCTCTACATCCTTCCCATAGCACTTCTTCGTGACTAGCCTTATATTCTAGTGCTAATCTATTGCTGCGCCTCAGCATTCAAGGTGATGGCAATTTTAGATCAAGTTTGAGTGAAAGGAGGATAGATGTAATAGGTCTTCGTTTGGTGTGAGTTTCTTCCCGTGATTTTCACACACACACACACACACACACACACACACACACACACACACACACACACACACACACACACACACACACACACACACACACACACACTTACACAACCATTAACACCAAATCATCCGCCTTCTCCCACTTGATCCCTTTCTCCTTCCCCTCCCGTCCCCTCCCCTCCCCTCCCCCTTTGGAAACCCCGACAAACGAGAGTATCGGCGAGGCATTACTTACAGGGGGATGCCGCCAGATTATAATAGCCCCCCCCCTCCTGCTGCGCCCCCCCTACCGCCCCCACCTCCTCCCCCACCTCCCCCAGCCACCTCTCTCTCTAATCACCCACACCTCCTCCCCTCCAGCCGCGCCTTTCACTCCTTCTACTTTCTCTCTCTCTCTCTCTCTCTCTCTCTCTCTCTCTCTCTCGCCCCCCATTTTCATCCTCCCCTGCCCCCCTCCGCCTTTCTGGGATGGAGGGGGGGAGTAAGGGGGGGGTTTCTTGTGCAGGAGGGGTTGGGGTGGGGTGGGGTTAAATTTATGGGTGAGAGGGCAGTGAGAGAGAACAGAGGGGGCGGGATTGGGGTCTTTGTTTTGGGGTATGGTGTGATGTATTTTGGGGGGGGGGAGAGAGAGAGAGAATTATTTAGCTGTTTTAGGATATTTGCAAATAAAAATAAAGAACAATTATCAGTACATATGTTTTTTAGGAAACTGAGAGGGAGAGTAACCCCTTCACTACGATATCTTTACCGTTATTTTTATTTATTTATTTATCTATTTATTTATTTATTTATTTTGCTGTTATCACTGGACATTTTTTATTTTATTTTCCCCTTTTTTTTCATGTATTAACTCCATACAACCTGGGAACGTGATATGGATTTATCCCTTTTACGAAATTCGGATTTATTTCTACGACATACGGATTTAATCGTTTTATGACATACGGATTTATTCTCTCTACGACATACGGATTTATTCCTACGACATACGGATTTATTATTTTTTACGACACACCAAATTTACTCTCTAACACCTGGCCGTATCATTTTAATTACCAAGGATCCGCCCAGGTGATGTGGGGGGGGGGAGAAAGAGAACCTGATTAACCCCTTCATTACAGCGTGTTTATTCTCATTTAAGTTTGTTTGTCAGTAACGAGAATAAATTAGAAAATATATCCTCGTGGTGAAGCGGTTTGGTTGATAGAGGGTTTATTTTGATTTTTTCTTTTGGGGGGGGAGGGGTCATGGTGGTAAAGGAGGATTTCATATATATTTTTCTTTAGTTTTCATGCATTCTTTTCACTACCTCATTCAGTTGATTAATGTGTATATTGTCTTTCACTATCAGATTGTATCAGTTAAATATGTATGTCATGGTTTAACAGGCATAAATCGCTACTGGAAAAGCGTTACGACAGAGCCACTAAGTCCTAACTATGGTCTGGATTTGTTGCAGGAGTTACGAGGCTGCTTGCATTAGACGTCCTGGGGTTGAAGTGGTAGTCGCAATTTTAGACCACTACAAGGAAGACGTGAGTAAAAATCTTGAAGAAGTGTATTTTAGTGTGTTTGCAATTGATATGGACCATTGCTTTATTTTCGTCCTTATTTTTTACCTTTACTGTCTTATTTCTCCTTGGACACCATTTATATACACCTTTGCCTTATTTTCTTTACTTTTTACCTTTACTGTCTTCTTATTCCCCCTTCGACATAATTGATATGGACCTTTCCTTTATTTTCGTCTTTATTTTTTACCTTTACTGTCTTCTTATTCCTCCTTCGACATGATTGATACAGACCTCGCATTATTTTCTTTATTTTAACTTCTTATTTCTCCTGCCACACAATTGAGATAGACCTTTGCTTTATTTTCCTCTTTACTGTCATCTCATTTTTCCCTCTACACAATTGATACAGACCTTTGCGTTGTTTCCTTTATTCTTACCTTTACTGTCTTCATATTTGTCATTCCTGTATCGAAAATTTACAGGTCAGTTTTATTCTTATTTTTTTTAATTATTATTTCTCTTTATCCATTAATATAAAGAGAGTTTACGTGTTAATAATTTCTCATTCCTTTTATTCTATCTGATTTTTGCTTTACGGTCTGTATTTCCTTCAGTTTTACTCTTCATTGCCTCCGTATTTCTCCATATCTAACTAGTCTTCCTTTCAATTTTTTACACTTAATCCATCTTTTTTTTTATATATAAATCCTACACGATCATTTTTGCGTTTTTTTTTTTTATTATGCATCTTTATTATTGCATTTGATCTGACATTTTTTCTCGTCTATATTTAGGAATTTTTTGCATTATTATATTTTCCACTTCCATATTTTCATTATTCTGTTTTTACTTACAATCTGTCAAACCTTATTTCAGTTTTTACTTCCTTTATTAATTCTGTCTTCTTAGTTTCTCTCCCATTTTGATTTATATATAATATTCACACTCAAGTTTTTACGTGTGTGTGTGTGTGTGTGTTTATGAGGCAGCACTGCTTGGGTTGAACCTCTTTTGACTGCATGTGAAGGATTGTAAAGTGTGTGTGTGTGTGTGTGTGTGTGTGTGTGTCTGTGTGTGGTGAGCCTTGTAAGTGATGTCCGCTCATAATTCTGTGTGTTCACCTCGGCATTGTTCGGAATTGAGTGTGTGTGTGTGTGTGTGTGTGTGTGTGTGTGTGTGTGTGTGTGTGTGTGTGAGAGAGAGATTGAGAGAGAGAGAGATTGAAGTTTCTTGCGTGTGTAGGTGTAGTTAGTATGTGCGTGTGCGAGAGAGAGGGTGCGTGTGTGAGAGAGAAGGGGGAGTATTGCGTGCGTATGTGTAGCAGAGGAGGATGTGAGAGAGACAGACAGACAGAGACAGAGAGAGAGGTCTATGAGGGAGGGTTGTGTATCGTGGTAGGATAGGTCGTCACTGAGGAGGGACAGAGATGCTTTGAGATCGCTGTTTCATGACCACCCCTCACAGGATGCGGCGTCGGACAATAGATAGATGAATAGACTGATAGACACAGACATCCAGATAGATTGATAGATAAATAGATAGGTAGGTAGGTAGGTAGACTTACAAACAGGGTGAGAGGTAAGTAGATAGATAGATAGACGGATAGATATAGACAAGGAGATAGATATACCGATAGACTGTGAAAAAAATGCTCGCTCTAGTTTGAGATAAAAGATAGGAATTAAGGCCACTCTGTTGCTCTTAAAATTACGTTGATAATAATGATAATAATAATAATAATAATAGAAATTGTGATTGTAATGATGATGATACTCCTGTTTCTGTTACTACTACTACTACTACTACTACTACTACTACTACTACTACTAATAATAATAATAATAATAATAATAATAATAACAAGTAATATATTCCCTGATTTCTTAGCAATAACGACAAAAAATATATATAATTTTTTCCTTTTTTTTTTTTTCTCATTAAAATCATCATTAACGTTTCTGGATTTTTTTTTTTTTTTGGGGGGGGAACAATAATTGAAGGATTTGGGAATTAACTAGAAATTATTTTTTTTATTTATAGAGAAAGAAAAGAGGTTGTGTGTGTGTGTGTGTGTGTGTGTGTGTGTGTGTGTGTGTGTGTGTGTGTACATTTCCCCTCCGTTCATCACTGTCCTTCCCTCACGTTACATGGTCCTCCCTCTCTCCATACTCACAACTCACTCTCTCACATTCACTTTCTCACTTTCTCATAGCCCTTTCCCTCGCTTACTCACTCCCCTTTCTCTAACTCCTAGCCTACTCACTCACTTTCTCACAAGCATCACTAACTCACATTCACTTATTCGCAACCCCTTTCACATTCATGCAGAACCCATTCACTTACTCACAGCCCCTTTCCTCACTAACTCACAACCCTCACTCACATTCCCTCACACACACTCACTCACCTTCACCTACATTTCCTCACCTACTCACAATCCACACAGCCCTCACACTTACTCATAAATCCTCCCTTTTATTCACCCTCCTCTTACATTTCCTCACCTACTCATCCTCCTCTTACTGTCGCTCACACACTCACCTCCCTCTTACTCACATGCCTCTTGCCTCACATCCTGCCAGCTCATACAGGGAGCGGCACCCACACTCTAGTTAATTCAGCCACTCATCATTTATTCAGTCCTCTTCCTCTTACTCACGAACCGGCCCTACCTTCCCCCTTCCTCTTCCGCCCGTCTCATCTTTCTTACCTCTTGATTGTCCTTCCTTCTCTTTCCTCTTGACTTTCCTCCTCTCTCTTCCTTTCATTTTCCTTCCTCACTCACGAACAGGCCCTCCCTTCCCTCTTCCTCTTCCCGCCGTCTCATTTTCCTCTTGATTTTTCCTCTTTTTCTTTACCACTTATTTTTCATTCCTTCTTTCGTCTTGAGCTTTATTCTTTCTCTTTTCCTCTTGACCTTTCTCTTTTTCTCTTGGCCTCCTTTCTCTTTCCTCTTGGTTTTCCTTCTCTCTCTCTCTCTCTCTCTCTCTCTCTCTCTCTCTCTCTCTCTCTCTCTCTCTCTCTCTCTTTCTCTCTCTCTCTCCTCCTGGTCATACCGGCCCCCCCCCTCTCTTCTCCTTCCCCTTTCCTTCCCTCCTATTCCCCTCCCTTTATTATCTCTCCCCCTCCTTCCTTCCTTCTCTCTCTTCTTCTCTTCCCCCTTCCTTACTTTCTTCTCTCCCTCCCTTTGTATTCCTTTCGTATTGTTTGTCTTCCTTTGTACTCCCTCTTGTTCGTACCTTCCCTTTGCTTTGTATTCCCCTTTGTATTCTCCCTTGTTATACCTTGCTTTTGCTTTGTATTCCTCTGTATTCGTACCTTCCTTTTGCTTTGTATTCCCTTTTGTATTCTCCTGTCTTCGTACCTTCCCTTTGCTTAGTATTCCACTTTGTATTCTCCCTTGTTCGTACCTTCCTTTTGCTTTGTATTCCCCTTTGCATTCCCTTTTGTTCGTACCTTCCCTTTGCGTTGTATTCTCCCTTTCCCTTTGCTTTGGATTCCACTTTGTATTCTCCCTTGTTCGTACCTTCCCTTTGCTTTTACTCTCATGTCTTACCTGCCTTTCCTCTCCCTCCCTCCCCTCCCTTCCCCTCTCTCCCCTCATTCTTGTCTCCCCTCGTGTCCAATGTGTCTCTCCTTCCTTTCCCCTCCCTCCCTCCCTTCCTCCCAGATTCTCTTACTTTCCTCCCCCCTCCCCCTCCTTCCCTCCCTCTGCTCTTGTCTCATATCATGTATGTCTCTCTTGCCTCGCTTCCCACCTTCCCCCCCCCCTCTCTCTCTCAATTTTCTTAATAAGCGTAATTAGTCTGGTTATTTAAAAAGACTGGAGGAGTTTAAAGGAGAGAGAGAGAGAGAGAGAGAGGGAGATGGGGAAGAAAGTGAAAAGAAGGAAAGAAGTAAGGAGGGAAAGGGAAGAGAGAGAGAGAGAGAGAGAGAGATTATTGAAAGATGGAGGAGGGAAACTGGAAAACATGAAAGGAAGGAAGTAAGGAGGGAAGGAAGGAAGAGAAGGAGGAAGGAAGGAAGGGAAGGAGGAAGGAAAACAAAGTACAAAACAGAGAAAGATGCGAAAATGAGAGAGAGAGAGAGAGAGAGGTAAATCATTCATGTGGAAAGTGATCGCCTTTCAATACCAAAGTTATACAACTGACGAGGTAATGACACAAAGTGAGGGGAGGAGGTAATGAGGAGAGGAAGTGAGGGGAGAGAGAGTGAGGGGAGGTGGTAATGAGAGAAAGTGATGGGAGGAGATAATGAGGGGAGAAAGAGGGTGAGGGGAAGTGGTAATGAGGGAAAGTGTGGGGAGGAGGTGATGGAGAGAAAGCGAGGGGATAGAGAGGGTGAGGGGAGGAGGTAATGAGAGAAAGTGAGGGGAGGATTTAATGAGGAGAGGAAGTGAGGGGAGAGAGAGGGTGAGGGGAAGAGGTAATGAGAGGAGAGAGAGGGTGAGGGGAGGAGGTAATGAGGAGAGAAAGCAAGGGGAGAGAGAGGGTGAGGGGAGGTGGTAATGAGAGAAAGTGAGGGGAGAAGGTAATGAGGAGAGGAAGTGAGGAGAGAGAGAGCGTGAGGGGGGAGATAATTAGGAGTGAAAGTGAGGGGAGAAGGTAATGAGGAGGAAGTGAGGGGAGAGAGAGGGTGAGGGGAGGTGATAATGAGAGAAAGTGCGGGGAGGATTTAATGAGGAGGGGAAGTGAGGGGAGAGAGAGGGCGAGGGGAAGAGGTAATGAGGAGAGAAAGTGAGTACTGATGAGTAAGGGGAGATGGAGAGGAAAATGAGGATAGGAAGTGAGGGGTGATGGGTAAGAGAAAGTGAGAGTGAGGGACGGTGAGGAGAGGAGGTCATGAGGAGAGAAAGTGAGGGGTGATACGGAAGGGAAGAAGGTGAGGGGAGGTGAAGTGAGGAGAATAATGGGAGTACAGAGTGAGAAGAGGAAGAAAGTAAGGGGAAGTGAGAGTGAGGGGAGAAAGAAAAGAGAGAAAGTGAGATGAAGTGAGAGTGAGGGAGTAAGGGGAGAGGGTGAGGAGAGAAGGTATTTGGGAGAAGGCGAGGGGAGGGAAGGGAGAAGATGAGGGAGAGAAGGGAAGATGTGGGTGAGGGGAGAAAGTGAAGGGGAGGGGGGAATGGGGAGGAGTTTTAAGAGGGGTGAGAAGAGAGTGTGAGAGGAGAAGATGAGAGAGAATGAGAGAGAGGAAGGGAACTGAGGATTGGGGAGGAGAGGGGAGTGAGGAGAGGTAGTGACGTAAGCATTGAAGTAATGACGTCATAGGGGATGTTCTTGCCTTTCTCTACACCCTCTCATATTATTGGATAGGGACATCGAATGAGAGAGAGAGAGAGAGAGATTACGTGATGATGATAGATAATGAATGTGATGAGACAGATAATTACCTGGTTAATTAGGGCAAGAAATGATTGGTCATTGTAATTAAGTGAAATGAGATGGACATGAAGAGGATGATGAGAGGGGATGATTGGCCCTTTTCAGCCCGTGTGTGTGTGTGTGTGTGTGTGTGTGTGTGTTGGGATGATGAAAATGACGATGGTGATGAAGAGAGAGACTGAGGATCAAGAGATGTGATGAGGGTGGTGATGTTTATGATGCTGAAGTGTGGTGATGATGAAGTTACTGAGGAAGAGTACGAGTAATGACCATCCTGACAGAGTGGTGATGATGATGGTGAAGGTGATGACTAGTGGTGATGAAGATGATGAGGAAGGAAAGGTGATGAAAATGATGAGTGTAATGATGATAGTAGCTGTTAATGAGAGGTAATGAGGAAGAGTGATGAGAGTGATGAAGGGATTGCGACTGATAGAGGTGATAGGAAAAACGATTATGGTGATGAAGATGGGAGGGTGTGGAATGATGATGATGATGATGAGGAGGAGGAGGAGGAAGAGAAAAGGAAGAAGGAAGTGTAGAAGATGAGTGATGATGATGATGATGGTGAGGAGGAGGAGGAGGAAGAGAAAGGGAGGAAAAGAAAATGATGGAGAAATTGCATTTAATGAGAGAGAGAGAGAGAGAGAGATTAAGTGCAATGGTACAGAGTTTATCGGTGTTTGGAAGTCGCTTTAATTTTCCCCCCTGTTTGTGTTTGGCGTGCCGGTGCTCCTTGTGTGTGTGTGTGTGTGTGTGTGTGTGTGTGAGAGAGAGAGAGAGAGAGAGATTGTCTGTTCTAAAGATTATCCTCTCTCTCTCTCTCTCTCTCTCTCTCCCATAAATTTCAGAGGGGGAAGAATTACTTAAAAAGGCCTTGTGGGACTAACCGACAAAATTCCCCAATATTATTTTCACTCTTATTGCCCTAAAACATAAGGGATAAAATTAAGTGGGCTGGAGAGTTAGAAAATTTGGAATAAGTTAGAAAAGAGATTATGTTTAGAATTTGCCAGAAGGTACTTAGTGTGTGTGTGTGTGTGTGTGTGTGTGTGTGTGTGTGTGTTGTAGTGTGTAGTGGTGTGTTTCTGTAGTAGTAGGAAAGCTGAAGGAGGGGGTGCTGTGGGGCAGAGAATACCTTGTTAATATACTGTCTCTCCTTCAATGGTTACACTACTTACT